>NC_090706.1:22790298-23093328 GCF_040954835.1 Lepisosteus oculatus
TGACTCTTCACAGGTAAATTAAGAATGAGGACCCAAGGAATTTTGACTCCAAATGAACAATCAGTGCTAGACAACGGAGGCAAATTACTCCATAACATCTGCCCTTCATTCCCAGATATGAATTACTCTAAAAAAACAAGTTATTTAAAACTTCACCTTTTCTTTGCCAAATCATCCCATACAAAGAAAGTAAAAATAATAAAATTCTTCAGACTTACATTATTTCTCAGCTAACAAAAGTCTCCATCTCCATTGACATTATCACAGCATTAAGGCAAGTTACTGATAGAACTGGGTAGAGATAGAGCTGGAATTGCCAATGGCCATGTAATTTGTGGTTTTAAATGTTTGGAATGGTATCTGATTCCTTTTTAACTGTATCAGA
Source organism: Lepisosteus oculatus (assembly GCF_040954835.1). Lineage (NCBI taxonomy): Eukaryota > Metazoa > Chordata > Actinopteri > Semionotiformes > Lepisosteidae > Lepisosteus > Lepisosteus oculatus. The sequence goes on from NC_090706.1 coordinate 22,790,684, forward strand.
AATAATTCACCATCTACTGTATACTGCTGAATTCACGCCACCTGTCTGCCTCACCATTAAACAAACACCAGTTGGTGTCTAGAATACAACTAGCACACCAAGCCCATAACATTTGACATACAGTACCTGGAGGGCAGGAACACTCTCGGTCCACATCTCTTACAGGTCGTAGCTTAGGCATCGCTTCATTTAACCTCTGTGGAGAAAAATAGCTCTTTAAAGAGGATAAAAAGTTTTGCTGTGCTGTAATATTTTTAGTCATTAACTTATAAATCAAATGATCACATTACAAGTTTGTGTGATTAATATTGAGTAATATTAAGCAAACAATATAAACACAAACATTACCAATACATTTACTGTAATGAAACGATGTAAAGTTCTGTATAATGTACGAGAAGAGATTCAGTAAAGGTTTATCTTTTTAAACTTGTTTTACAGCACCACTTAACACGCTGAACAATTTACTGTGTTAAGTGTTAGACCACTTTTCGCATACCATACAGTAGGTCTTCCATTATTACTTCATTAAAAAAGCCAGTGTTCAATAATAATAATTTAGACTAATGAAGAATAAAATACAAATAAACACAAATTTGTCTGTTGTGTAAACATCACTTGGACAATACTAATGCAATTACTGAAACTCCTTAAATTGAAAACACTGTATTTAATAGTAGTGACATCAGCTTTATCAACAGTAGAATTTCCTTAGATATTCCATAAACTTATAAAGGTGTTACATTTTCATTCTTATACTATAAGATACAGGCCAATTATGTCTCTGCAACAAAGATTAATCTGTTGTTGTCAAGCCCTAAATGATTTTATAGCATGTTTCTAGTATTCATGTTAAGATAAGGAGAAATCTATCACTCAAACAAACATTTAAAATAACAATCATAACATGCTTGTAAACAGCTTAATACTTTTGAGTATAAAAGTCAAAATATTTAAATAAAAAATTGGCCTATCCAGGATTTCGAACTCATGCTACTGAACTTCAAGTAGCTTTACCAACTACTGATAGGCACTACATAACTTCAATGTTTTTTATGGAAACAGTACGGGTTACGTTCAGTGATATCTACCATTCCTTTTGACATTTGATGTTTTGTTAAATTAGCGCTCTTATGCATAAACGTGTCAGGTGCGCCAAAACCCTATGAATTGATGTACATTACATGAGGGTGAATAATGAGATCATAGGCCCTCAATCGGTTGTGCGCTCGCACCATTTTGCTCCTCTCTCTAAATTTCTTAATTCTGTTATAAACTATATGCAGGTATTCCGCAAAGACATTAAAAAATACAGATAGTTTCATAATCTGCGATGTTCGCAGCCTTTATAGCACATACTACATATCTTGCAGAAATAGCTTTTCCCATCTGCAATTTTTGCTTAATACGCTATCACCCGATAACACAGATAATTTGATCTTAAAGGTACTGATTTTTAAGCGTACTTGACAAAGATGCTATATAAAACAGATGCCCGAATATTTGCTTTACACAGTTGAATGAATTATGGATTACGAATTTTAGAGAACTCCGGTGACCCTGGCTTAACATTTATGCAGGCCATGTAGATAAGCGAATGTTTGCATAATGAACTACAGTGGAGATGGTTAAATTTTAAATGTATGCAAAACAAGCTACTCTTAATGAAATGTTACTGTAAAAGGGTTTTACAGGTTTACAGGGCTTAAGTTAATTGCCAATATCACATCAAGGTTTTTACCCTCACAGAACTGGAAGAATTAAGTTAGCTCGCGTTCTGAAACATAAGCAAATCGCATCTGTCAGGTGAGGTCATATTAATCGATTAACTACTTCTTTTAAAGTAGAAAAGGCTAATCTTCCAAGTACCTTTCGATGTTCCTTTATGGATAACTATATTTGATCACATCACAAAATGCACGTGACTGCATTTACGAAATATATTTAATATATGTGATGCTACAAATCATTCACCATTATAAAATTAAACCATTACCTCTTGTATGAGTCTTTCAATCGTATCTTGAAGTACAGGTAATACGTTTCCATCTTCTCCGATGATTGTGGTTTCTGAAGGATGAAATACAGATCTTTTTTCCATCTCCAAATCGTTCACCCTGTTTTCCAACTGGTATGCTTTGAAACTCACAAAAAAACAAAATGCTAAGGAGCTCAGTGATAATATGAAACACAGAACTGTAGGTAGCGCCACCAAACATCTAAACAGGAGAGATCTGTGGGCACTTTTGTGAATCTCTGCGTTTTTTTCTCCGTTTAATTTCTCTGTAGAATCCATCATTGCGGTGATTTCAGGATAAACTGGCGCTGATATCTTTCCTTCTGGAGGAATGTCTTTGTAACTTTTGACTTCGGAACTTTAAACAAATGTTAGAAAAAATGTAAGATTACTTTTTTTAAATGAATTTGTCGCGCTGGCTGCAGAGATCAAGAGTTTGTAACACGCAGAGCTCCGCACTGCGCTCAGTTCTGACTCTGGGTATTCTAACCAGCTGTGAGAAATTTGGAATTATATGAGTGAAGCTGTGTCTGATCACTCAGGTTAAGCTTTCGCTCAAGTGAAGTAGAACCAGAGCCAGTCAATTTACTTTATGCAAAATTAGAAGTCTGGCCAGTTGGTGATGCGACCGCCCCGACAACCACGTGGGGAAGGAGTAGAAAAATAAAATCAGATGTTCCCTTCTACATAATTCCCACACTGTTATCATATAACTTCTATAAAAAATAAGTCTATTCCGTATTCCAGGTATTTCGCAAACTAAATAGCAGCACATTTTAAAGATTGTATTATTGGATACGTTCTACAGTACAGATTGAAGAAACACATGTGTTCTCTGTATTAAATAACTAAATAACATAAAAACAGTAATGAATTTGGAAAACTGCAATCCCGATCGTCACTTTGACCTTTTCTGGAAAAGTAACAGCCTTTTTATTTCTCGTTTCTCCGCTGCACGTACATATTATTTATTATTCGAATTAAGTTAATGAAAAGTCTTCATTTGATGAAAGATTTTCATTTGATTATATATGTACATATTTGTATTTATAAAAGTTGTTTAATCTTTTACACAATCGCCATACATTTCAGAATCAATGCACGTATTGGTAGCAAAAGTTAATTAAAACATCAGATTTTAAACGACCAGTAGTATTTATTTTCTGTACCCTTTAGGTTCATTGAATACAGCAAACTTTCAGAAAATCGAATTTTTTAATGAAAGTTGCAAAACAGCATTTCCTTGATGCATGAACCCTTTATCCAAAAGCTTAAATGTATCCATCCCCCACTCCCGATGTAAGATAAATCGCCAGACGGACGTAGGCATCCCCGCTGTTTCCCACCAGTGCGCCTGCTTGGAAGTGCTATTAAAATAAACCTTAAAAATCGTATCTCAAAAAGTGTGATGTAGACTTTCATAGACGGGAAGGAATTTCGGAAGTCTTTCACAAAGAACTGAACGCTAGCGAACTTTGTACGCAAAGGTGATGTCGGTAGCAATATTTTTAGAAGTCTGAGCAGAGATCATTGTTTAAACCACATAGTCAGAAATCAAATCTAACATGATTCTGTCACAAATTTCCTCTTAAAAAATTCAAAGTGGAGCTGTTTGCTCCATTAAACGAGCGAAGAAAAATATAAGAGAAAGAAATTTCAATTAAAGTAAGTTACTATTATAACTAGTTTCCAGTTGTTTCCATTTTCATACCAGCGTCATATATTGCTATTATTCTTTCGAAACAGAGGCATGTAACATGAAAATTCATTACTTCAGGAAGAATTCGAAATCATCCAGGGTCTTGAAATGACTTGAAAGAGAATAGCCTATTCCTGTTGGGAAAGTATGTTGGAGCAGAAATTATATTTTCTTTTTCCTCATGTGTATTCTTTGGTACTGAAGTTACGTAGGCGAACAAGAAAACGGCAGTTTACGTTGAGGTTTTGTGACTAGTACTGATACACTTTCAGGAGATATCTCAGTTCATACCCTGAGCGTCCCAAAAGATATGCAACACATTTAACTGTAAAACGTCAGGCAAGCGCATATCAGGCAAATTTCTTGCAGGGATCAGGATTAATTGTTTTACATGTTTTATTTTGGTTTTATTGTTTTGCTTCTGTTTTGGACTTCTGTGGGAGAAGCCAGACACATTTCCATAGCAGTGGACAATAAAGTACTGTATTTATATTTAAAGAAGGGAGCAGTCCCACCACCATCAGCAACCTCCTGCTTGTTGCTTTTATCCAAAAACGAACATTCCATTTTTAAATTACATTGAAAACATGGGATATCAAAGAAAACAGTATCAGTAAAGCCATGAACAAGCCACCAGGGTTCCAGGACAAAAATTTATGTGGATCAGTGTCACATTTTAAAACGGAGGCCTAGGAGCTTTTATGGATGTTTTCTCCTCTGGAACTAGTCCCTTTTCAAATTAAAACTGCACATTACACTTTCAAATAAATCTCAAGAGCATACAATTTTCTGCAGAAAACGGGAAAACTGAGAAAGAAGACATTTCCCATTTAGAAAATAATCAGAAGTGGTATTTTTCTAGACTTCCAGTGGAAGTCTATTAGTGCCAACTCAATGTTCATCGATACGGATCAAAACGCTTGATTTGTTTTTACTTATGTAGGACATCATTAGTGCCCTCTAGCGGACAGTTTTCCAGCTTTCGTTTAATAAATGTACATGCGTTTATGTTCACTTCGTCTCAATATACTGTGTACACACAATACATATTATATAAATCATTTTGTCCATTTAACTACTGAACTTAATTAGGAAACGTTTAAAAATCCACGTTAAATAATTTGTGTTCTTATCTCCAATGAACACTGGTAATACCAACACGTTAGACTGCTGCCATCTGCTGTATAATCATGTTAGGTGTCGTTTGTAGTTGTGCAATACATTGAAATTGGGCAATACCAGCGTCTGGCCTCTTTTAAAGTCTAGTGCAGTGGTTCTCAAACTTTTTGGACCAAGTACCACCCCTAACCCAACCAAAGCATCCAAGTACAACCTACAAGTCATCTTCTTATAGGGACCCCAGAAATTCTCAATGACCAACATGAGCGTGCGTGCACACACACATACATATAATAAATATTGTAATAACGTGGCTTCTCAAAGTGTTTGACAGGAAAAAAAAACATTAACAACAACTAATAAAAAAGTACCATTTCAGTGAGAGGGATGAGCCTGTTTAGTTGAGCAAAGCAGATGTGAATTAATTTTTCGAGCCTTGATACAATTCACAACAGAGTCTAACAGATATTAAATCGTCAGGCATTTTCTTGACGGCAAAGGTCTCGCGGTGGATGTTGTAATGCGTACATTAATTTCTGGAGCAACCTCTCTAATTCTTGCAACTACACCGTTATGTCGGCTTGTCATTGCTCTAGCACCGTCTGTACAAACTCAGACGCATTTTATCCAGTCGAGGCTATTCTCTTCGATAAATTCATTCAGAAGCTGAAATATGTGCTCTCCTGTAGTTCCTGTTGGTAGCGGTTTACAGAACAGAAAGTCTTCATGGGACATACCCTCAAACTTGTATCTAAAGTAAACGAGCAAATTGGCCAAATCGACTACAGACTCAGTGTACTTTTGATATAATCCTTCATTTCAATAATTCTATGAATGACTGTGTCTTTCAGGGAGAGGGGGGCAGCATGTCGAGCTGTTTAGCAGCCTTTTCTCTACACATAATACGTGTCAGCTCTTTTGCCAACGGTAAATAAGGTTCTTAAACAGTGTACTGTAGTTTACCTGCTTTAACAATCCGCAAGCTCGCATTTTTCCGCGTTTCCGTTTTTCTTTCCGTATTTAAAGTTTTTATTTCATGCGCATGGGAGCGAAACAGAGACGCTCGGTGTATTTTTCTCAAATTGGAACAGTTCTTAAATATTTTTCTGTTATCACGCTTTCGTGTGCTCACAAGATTACCTGCGTTCGTAGCCCGTATTTCTATGCATTCCTGTGTTTACAAAGTTAGCATTGTTCTAAAACCAGGCACATTCTCCTTTCTCCCTATTTGCTGGAGATATAGTAGCTTTTTTTAAATACAATTGGTCATTTGCGTCCGTAGCATGCATTCCTATAGAGTGGTATAAAATTACAGAGTATCTCTTGTGTCCACTGAACTATTAGCGCGCACTGTATCGTAGTACGTAGGCTGCGTATTCGACACGTATTAAAACACAAAATATGAAAACCCGTCCCGATTTTTCAGCGCACACGACACAGTTCCAGGGTCATTTGGCGTACCACTGCCGGTACGTGTACCACAGTTTGAGAACCACTGGTCTAGTGTGACGAAGTGGGTTTTAAGCAACTATGTGGAAAGATCCCTGCCTAATGTTAATTTAAACGAGATTTTCAAGCACTTTTATGACCTCCTCCAGAATTTTACACCAATGTAGTTTAATAGCAAATCCTGGATAAAATACTAGTTAGTAAATATTCAGCTGGGTATTCTACTGCTGCAGTGTCAAGAAAATGTCAGGACTGAACTATGTTTAATGGAAATATGTTGTGGGTGGGTAAGTTTTAAAAAGACTCAACTGCCTGTCCAACTTTACCAAAGTGTATGGCAAGAAGAATGCCATCGTGCACCGCAGAACAGAATGTCACTGGAAAATTTATTCATAATAAAGTTCCAACTGGAAATCAAATTTCAAAAACATCCTATGCTGAAAACTTAACTCATTTCAAAATAAAAACAAATGAAGATTAGGCAGCTCATTTGCATTTATTGTGAAATTCATACTTCAAAAAGGTACAAACCTACTTTAGATGTAAAACAAGGGAAAAATTAAAAAGCTTAACCAATTACAGCATTAAATATTTATACACAGTAAGTTAACAATAACAACATAACAGTGATCACTGTGTGGCAGACTGATGCAGTCCACTGAAGTCTCTCCTGGAGAATGTATAATGTTGGATATTTCAGTACAGACTTTACTTCCTCTTTCCCTTCCTTATGGGGTCAAAAAAGGGATGTTTCAGTGCTTGGTCCAGGGAAATTCTTTTTGAAAAATCATATTCCAGCATTTTACCAATCAGATCAAAAAGCTGTTCATGCTCTAAACTTTTAGAAGCCATGTATTGCTGAAAGAAAGGAAGGGAAAAATTTAATTATACACCATCTTCAACATACCAACTATAGAACTCCAGACACCACGCATCACCATGCAAACCAAAACCTACAAAAAGAAGTTCTTACCTTAAGAGGCCTGCAATGCTTCCTAACATATCTGCCTGCAGAACTGTGCTCATCCCAATCAAGTCTGTCATGATGTACATATCTTCGCTTCCTTTAAAAAAAAAGGAAAAATGCATCAGTATTTAATTCAGAAAAACTACCCGAATAAGTTAATTTCCCCCTTCCACGTGACAGAACAGATGCTGCAGCATGTCTTAACTTAAGAGAACAAAAGTGTTCTAACAAACCTTTCTTTCCGAGTTGGACAAAGCTCTCCAAAACACTAACTGTGGAATGTTAGATCCCAATTCAAAGACCTCACCTAGTTTTCTGCAACATGTGCGTTGGTATTGGTCCCAGTACTCTCTCCATCATAGCAAGGTGTTCCTTGCTGTCATGTGTCTGTAACAGAACACAAGTATAAATACTTCCTTTAAGAACAGCTATCACTGCTACAAGATAAATGTATCTAAATTCAAGAACTGTTGTACTTTAACTTACATAACTCACCTGAAACAGAGTTAATCCAAGATAATATTCAATTAAAATGCAACCAAGACTCCAGACATCACAAGCCTGATTCCATCCCAGTTCTAGAAAAAACAAAACAGGACTCTTACTTTACAGCTATTTTAAATACTTTAAAGACCTCATACCAATAATTATCAGGTGAAGGCTTTAAATCTTACAATAAATTACTATAATAAAGCATTCAAATGAAATAAATGTAATAAGGCTGTATTTGGGGGAAAAAAGTTTTGAAATGATAGGACCCCAAAGGTACAGTTAACTATTTTGTAATGATCTGTCACTTACCAAGAATGACCTCAGGGGCTCTGTAGTGCCTGGTTGACACCACTGACGTGTGGTGCTCATGGTCATACGTTGCATTACCAAAATCCACAACTTTCACATCAGGATTCTTCAGGGTTCTTTCATCACGTTTCTGAAACAATAATAAATGAAATAAGAACACTACCCCATCTTCTTTGAAACAACACTAGGCTACCAAAACAGAGACTTACCATTCTGGGATTGTACTCCATGTAATAATCAGAATTCACAAAAAGAATATTCTCTGGCTTCAGGTCAGTGTGAGTGAGCTTGCTCCGATGTATAACTAAAAAAGAAAGGCAACACCCAACTTTATATATTATACAAGAAACACCCCTGGCCCCCAACTGTGAATAGGTTTTCAAAATAAAAATGTGAACAACTTGGATAAATTATTCACTGTAGTGTAAAATACTCACAGCGGACAGCTCTGAAAATCTGGTATGTCATCTCTCTGATCTGGTCCATTGGAAATGGCATAAAGCCATTTTCCTTCAAGAAGTCATAGGTGCTCAGTCCCAGCAATTCAAACACTATACAAATATGGCCATGGTGATCAAACCAATCCAGCATTCTTACACAAGCACTGTAACAAAAAAAAAACCATCATGAATTCATGGAAGTACAAAAAAGGACGCAAGATGACAGATATTTAACAGTGGAAACTTACTATTTTCTGTCACAGTCAAGAGAATTTATCTGCTCCAACACTTCAACTTCAGATACTGCTGCTTCCCGATATCGATCAAAATTTTTTATAATCTTCAGTGCTACACGAGCACCCCCTCTGCAACAAGAATACGCACAAAACAGTCAACAAAAAATAAAAATGAGGGACCATTGGGAAACCAGCAAATATCAGGCTTGTATAGAACACTTAGGTCTCCAAAAAACAGTTTAAAAACCTAACATGGAATATTAAATTATGCCATATTAAAGTATACAGTCTACAACAATCACATCAATGCAACAGTGAAATTACTTACTTCTCATGATCAATGCATTCAACGACTTTTCCAAAGGCTCCTTCTCCTAAAGTGCACACAATTTCATCTAAAGGGATAAAACATAATAGTTAGTGTCATCTAGCAAAACTATTTGTAATCACATCATCAAAAGGACTATTAAAAGTATGTTATACTAGCATTCTTTTCAGTTTGCTAATGACTATTTTTGCTTAAGTATTTAGCATTACATGATTGTTGAAGCCTTAACAAAAAGTGTTTCTGCAGTAGACAAACAATTAGGTTAGCTATAATATTGTTAATACTAGAAAAGCATTTATTCAAAGAACGTAAATAAACATTTTTAAACAAATCCCTATCAAACCCCCCACTTTATCCTACGCTAACATTTTTCCGAAAAGTAAAAAATTGGTACAAAAATATTCTATACATCTTGCTCTTAGCACGTCTCCACTGTGATAGATCAGGTGACCCTCCTCATCATCCTCAAAACTCCTGGATCTTTTCCTGCGATGACTCCTCTGGATAGGTCAACCAGGCCGCAACATCATAAACCAGAGTGAATTCAGGGCAGAACGCGCCATTCATTCATTCAGCGGGGAGATATTCAGGCATTCAGATAACGCGCCAGGCCACGGGAGGTTGGCAGGAGCAATTTCAAATTCATCCCCCAGAAATGCACAGGGCCACATAGTTTGTGTTACAGAAGAAAGACATGGCAACAAATTTTCAGATAATTCTCAAAATGGCATGGTAACACAAGCATCAAAACAATTTCATTTTACACAGTTATGCGTTTTATGCATTTTAAACAGTTATGCTTCTTCTGAGATGGAGATCTTCATTGTAAATTCTCTTAAATAAGGATTTTTCATGAGGAGACATTCACAAGTTTACTTTAATAAACAAATGGTCTTCCCTTTTCATTTCTCCATGAGAAGCTAAATCCCAAATGCGTTTTTAAACCTCATTCCCCCTACAATCACTCAATACAGTTGATTATTCTGACATTCTAGGACCAGTGAAGGCTCCTAGTTCATTACATTAATTCAACAGCTAAACATTATAAGTATCTCACAAATAATCACAAAGCCCAGCATAACAGGATATATGCTCTAAAGGTACAATATTAATTCCAATATTCATATTGTACAATATTGCAGACATGCATTCTCTTGGATTCAACTTTTTAAAACACCTAAGATACACAAGATGGAGCCTTTATATGCAGAAGACAAAAATCCATTCATCTAAACCAGAGACTGAACATACAACAGACAAGCTAAAAATGTTCATACCGAATAGGAACGATAGGCAGAGAAGCTCTCTCTTCCCCTTCGCCTATAGGGACGGCTGCTTCTCCTGCTTCTTCCACTGTGGCCTGAGGACTTGCTGTAATGGTGCCAGTCTCTGTCCTTTAAATGCCCATTGTCATAACCTGAAGAGACGTCATTACTGCACCTACGACCTCTCCTGTCCTTACAGTCCAGCTTTTCATTCAAGCTTTTTGACTCCAAGTAATGCCTGTAGGGAAAACAAAGAAGTATTATTTTTTTACATCAGTAACTCATTTAACACAAAATATTTACATTTTAAAAAAGTCAAACAGTATTGTTTTTTCAAGAAACAGGTATTTCATGAGTCAGACTTCATATCACTGAACTGCTCAGTTTGGATTTTTAAGCTCAACTAACCTTGTGCCTAATCAACCTTGAACAATTACATTTACCACTTTCATTCTGACTCATTTCATATCAACCTGCTCTCTGATCTGCCTTTCTGCGATTTTATATAATATACTAACTCAGTATGTTACCAACACTTGTACTAGACAGTCTGAGATGTCTAAACTTGTTTTGCCACAGCTTCATCCTGTTAAAGCCCCTGAAAGGGCAGAAATAGGACATCTATATTAAGCCTGAGCTAAATATTTCCTGGACCCCCATTTCCTCTTCAGCTATACTGCACTTCCTGCTTACATGATATTAATGGGAGACCTCCTGGGAAAAACTAAGGTTGCGGCTGGAAGAAGTGTTAGTTGGGCCAACAGGGGGCGCTCAGCCTGCAGTCCATCTGGGTCCTAATGCCCCAGTATAGTGATGGGGATACTATACTGTAAACAGGCGCCGTCCTTCGGTTGAGACGCAAAACCGAGGCGCCGACTCTCTGTGGTCATTAAAAATCCCAGGGCATTTCTCAAAAAGAGTAGGGATGTAACCCTGGCATCCTGGCCAAATTTCCCATTGGCCCTTACCAATCATGGCCTCCTAATAATCCCCCTCTATGAACTGGCTACATTACTCTGCTCTCCTCCCCACTGATAGCTGATGTGTGGTGAGCGTTCTGGCGCACTATGGCTGCCGTCACATCATCCAGGTGGATGCTGCACATTGGTGACTGTGGAGGGGAGTCCCCATTACCTGTAAAGCGCTTTGAGTGGAGTGTCCAGAAAAGTGCTATATAAGTGTAAGGAATTATTATTATTACTCCAACTCCGTTAAAATAAATGGGGAAAAAAGCAAAAACATTTTGAAAAATTAACTGTTCTTATTTGTAATTGCCTCTGACAGTGTACTGCTTTTGTTCACATCTATTTTGGGGGGTAATGCATAAAAAGCATTGCAGCCTCCTGAAACCAAGCTTGAACAGACCTATTTACAAATGACCTATGCTTTTTACCTAGCTCACTAATTCTCATTCTTATCAATCCCATCTGCTGAAGTTTTCCACTCGCGCCGTCTGAGCCGATCACATCTAAAACAATTATCACATTCACTTTCCTCGCCAGTCGGTAATTAAGAAGGAAGCGATTGTTTATGCCAATCGCAATACTTGAATACATGGGTGCAGTATGCACTGTTAACAATCCAGTCAGACGAGAACAGTCAGCCATTACATGACGCCTACTCACCCTTCTGAGGTTTTATGATGGCGGTTGTGCCTGCTCGGTCTGTTCTCCCTCTCGCTGCTGTGCGATCGCTTCCTCCGCTTACAGCTGCTGTACTTCTCCTCCCAGCTATCGTCTCTGATCCAGCACCCCGGAGAATGCACTCGCTTGGAGTTACGCATCTGCAAACCAAGAAACGGTCTCCGTCCAAATTCAACAATCTGAGAAATTAAAGATTTTGTAACACGGCATTACAAAATCTCCCCGTAGCCATAGCTGTTTACCCAACAGGCTTCCATTCCGAGTCGCTATTCTCGCTGCACAACTACTCGGAAAACCGGCAGAACCGTCTCAAAAATTCACGTCGTTTACTGTCAACAGCCAACCCCGAAGGCAACCTAAACCATGTCTCCTCGCTTCCAACAAAGAAAATACTCGCTTAAAAAAAACAGCTGAAGGTTATGCAAAGGTGTCTTTTCATAAGTGCGCGCTGTATGCCCTTGTCGCGTCAACAACATGCAATCTTCAATTTTCAACTATAGAATTGAACCTTAGTTTACAATAAACTACCTTCGATGTAAAGTTTAAATTAACATTTCCGTATAACATCCATGATACAGACTTCGTACCTTTACGTGTCAATACAACACGAAGCGCATAATAATTCCGTTAGTCTGCGTCATCATGACTTGTAACATTAGAGAAATAAAACCACGAAGAGACATGCACGCAAAAATACAGTGACCCAGTACGCAACTACACTATAAACGATGTATCGACAACTCAAATCAATTGTGCAGGGCCCCGATAAGCACATATACATCGACGAGATGTGTGCAGCTCTTTCATTTATACGATTGCTGTTCTTATCCTGGGCTTCGCTCAAGTATCCTCCATCTTGGCTTTGTTGTTACGGAAAACCAACAGAGGTAGCGATGCACGGTAATTTTATTTGGTTATTGTACGGTTTTCAATTAAATAAATGCAGATATCTTAAGTTCAACTAACCCAAAATACAATTCTGCACTTTAAAAACATCGTGGAAAAAATCTATTATCAAGTCCAAATTATAAACAATTCGCCATTAAACCCCCCCGGCCTATATTTGTATCCGTGAAAGGAAAAAAAATATACACTAAGTCATCCACTAAAAACCTCTACAATATGCTTACCTCTGGTAAAAACTAAAATAATACGTGATCTCCCTGAAAAGTAGTAACGCTGAATATTTTCAAGACCTCGACGGAACCATTAACCTGATTCAAACACTCTCAACCCTTCAAACACCAGCCTCAAAATGGTGACCACCGAGAACTTTCCTCGGAAAAAATACCAAGATTATTTAATTACGTCACGTATTCAGACGTCACAATCCCTTATTCTGCTTTCACAGCATAGGTCTATGGGACATGCAGTTTCTTACATTGACCTTCCGTAGAAATTTTTCACTCTTTTTTTCTCGTATCGAATATTCAGACGAGTAAAGAACAGTTTGGGTCTTACAAATACAGCCAATACAGCACAGTGTAACGAAATTTTAGAATAATACACAACAGTAAATACAGTCAGTGAGAAGTGCAGTAAAAAGTTTTAAAAATGCTAGTGTTATAACGACAAAATGTGTAGTTTATAGGCCGTTCATTTTTAAATACGAGGTGCCATCATTAGGGGATTCATTTAGGTCACTATGTGATCACGTGATGTGGGCATTAAGTACTACTGCAACTGCCAAGTTTCAGTTCTTAAGCTGTTAAACCAAAATTCCAAGTGAATCAGTGTAGTATTCCAGTTCTGAAACAATAATCATTTTAATGTTGCCAAAAAAAAGCAGCCAAGGGGCCATTGTGATTTATGCTTTAACCACGGAAGCCATTTTGCCATATAGTAACTGAGTTGTAGTAACTGGCCAAACAGGCCTTGAACAGGAACAGGTTGCTTAAACAGCCTTCATGCATTGCTGTGAACAACAGAAATGATCACAGAAATTCCTGAGGTGTAGTGGTTTCCAATACCAGTGGCAGTTTGAGGTGTGAGAACAAAATGGTGGCCAAAAGACACTATTTTATATAGGAACAATTGGATATCAGATGCTAATGGTATGCACAGGGAAAAGATAATCAATATGTTTTGACTTAATTTGTTGAATATGGTTTATAAACATTAGAGTTTAAATAGGGATAAACCAACAGGAGCTAGTGTCCTCCTGTTGAAGCTTTGGACATTTTGGACATCAATAATAAAGCCATTCTGAGTCATTCTGAACCTGACACATTCTCAGGTACTTTTTTCACATACTGTATGTTAATCCTGGTGATACTACTATTAAACAATGACCAGGTCTTATAATATCCAAGGTTAACTGGCCAAACTTAAACCTCACATCTTTGAGCAGGAGTAGTTAGGGTGATAGGCCACTATTCCATTGCCATTGCAGGGACAGAAGTAGATTTATCATTTTTTAATGTGCAGATTTTAAAAGCTTTATTAACTGTAGCAAGTGTGAATTTGAATTCAATTGTGATAGTTCCTAACAATAAGATTTTGAAAGTTTGTTAAATATATATTTAAATATATACAGTATATACTGTATGTCAGGCCATCATCTTGGTTGACACAGGACCTTTATTCTCACAATTTTAATGGCTCTTTTGTCAAACTAAACCTATCTGGTGTTAAATTCTCAAGCTGCAAAGGCTCAGAATGCCAGCAGTTTTAAGAGTGTGAAGAAAAAAAAAGACATGATTTCAGTCACTTCTTTGAAGCCTATAATCCTTATGCTAATAAACTAAAGCTACTGCCTGAGAAGCTCACAATCTGCATTCTCTACTTATCTTGTGTGACTTTTGAGATGTGTTGATAAGGATTGATGGCTACAATTGCTATTTTATTAATTTTATGCTTGCCTAATAATATCAAATACAAGGAACGTCTAAAATAAATCTTGAATAATGGGAAACCTAAAATAGGAATGCTCCTGAATCTGAGCATCTATTTGAGTTTTAAACAGTATTTATTAAAGCTGAAAGTAGCTAGAAATATTTTTTAGTAACTGTGGAATACAAGAAGTCATTTCCAGCTGCAGAGAATGTAGTCCCCAAAGCTTCACTCAAATTTAGCCTGTGGAAAGAGTTGGGTTGCAAGGCTAAGAATCACAAGAAGTGAACTTTTTCATGTAACTAATTAATGGTCCAAGTACAATAAAAATGTGCACAGCTTCCAGTGAAAATGCCTTTATATGGAATTCATTCCTGATTAAGAAGAAAAATAAAGTCATCATAGCCATCTCAAGTGAGTATAATCATGTAAAGAATGACATTAACTCACCACACAATACAAGCAAGAGGAAGAGCGCACACAAATAAAATGAAAAATAATACAGGGTTTCAATTTGTATTTTATTTCATAGACAATTTTGAGCACTCACTTTACAAAAAAGTAATTATAAATTAGTGACATCTCAGGCAAACTGTTAAAACACAGTATAAATTACACAGTCAATATACAAATTATAAACACGAAAACATCAGTTGAAGCAGTGTTGAAAGATAACAGCAGAGGCAGGAATTGTCCGGGATGGATTGGGGTCTAAATAAGAAGCAAATGAACTAAAAAAATATACAAAAAAACAATACAGTCACACAAACATCACAGCAGTACCTATTCACAAAGCATCAGGGACCATTTTTTCTTGTGAAATGTTCCCTTAAAATATTTAAAAAACAACAACAATACTATGGACACATTTCTATGTTTTGTTCAAATAGTTTATCTATTTTTATGGACAACAGACTTTTTCAATGTCATAGTGCCACCAGGGCACTTAAATATGAGATGATCTGTACCCTAAACCAAAACCAATGGTCTACCAACTGGAAAATACAGTTTATCAAGCTAATAAAAAATAAATTTCAAAATTGCAGAGCAAGCAACAAAATATGTTCATTCTTTGTGAATAGGGATAACCATGTATTGATTATGCATCTACATGAATTAATTCTTTATTAACATTATGGAGTGGCAGTAGCATGGAGGAGTTGTTAGGACTCTAGACTTGAGGTCTTGGGTTCAGATCCTGTGTGTGATGCTGCTGTACTTTTGATCAAAGTACTTTATTCACATTGGCCCAGTAAGAGCTCTGCTGTATAGATGAGCATTCTGTTGATTATCAGTATAATTAAAATTTGTTTTCAATAGACATATCTGGTTAAATAATGGTTTAGAAAATCAAAGACAGTGAAGCACTAAAATTTCCTATATGGAATTAGGTTTTCTATTACGTACCTATTCTCCTTTATACACCCTATACAGTATATGTGACTCACCATAGAAATCTTAAAATCTCTTTGGATTGTGTAGTTTGTGAGTAATAAACAGAGAACTCAGATTTGATTACAGAATAACCTTAAAGTCTCTAGAGTTTTCATTTTAGAAAGAGTTTTTGATGTTAGGCCTTTCCTGTAAGTTAAAAAACGAGAGAGTCCAATAAAAAATTCAAATAGCAGCTAATCTGTTATCATTCAAAATTCTTAATTTAAGGTCAAAAGGAGGCAAGAGGTTACTTAGCTTGTGACCAGAGTACAGTTTAGGTTCAGTTTAGGACCTGTAGCAGGGCAACTAGAGGTGCCACACATAAGGAAAGCACAGGTACAAACAGCAGGCACCATGTGAGTATCACTGCCAGATGCATGCTGCACACTCACATAATCACACTCACATGCATAATCATACATGCACCATCATACCCAGGCACATTCCAACTTCCTCTGCCCCTCAGCTCAGATCAGATTAGCCTGTGTTTTTTCGATAAAGAAATCATTGTTCCCATAAGCCATGGATATTAAAAACATTTTCAGATTTTCCTCTGTCTTTTTACACCCAATGGTTGGTTGTTAAATGCCTCTACAGTAAGTGAAAGACAACTGGTGCCTGTTATTATAAAACTGGGATGGGAGTCAAACAACACCTAAGAAACAACTAATTTCATGTTTTGTTCCAGAGAGATAAACTGATTAGTATAATACTCAACTTATTATCCTATAAGTATAAAAAATGCTCACATGAATATTGGTGTAAGGGGATAGCTATGTCCACATAGTCATATTTGTGCAGCTTTCATCCTGAAACATTATTCTTTCACTGATACAGATATAGTATGTCATCTTAGATATGTTAGGCAGATTTACAAAAGAAAAAATGTTTATGGCTGTAATTTAGAAAAGAAGTAAAGACCCTGTATTTAGCCCTGTGTTCCACATCACAACTACCACCACTGTCTACCACCTCACACCTTTACACAGATCTCCTAGTAAACACTTGAGAGGAAAGGAAAGATGATTGCTGTAGTCTTCCAATCAAGACAGAAAACAAAACAAGAAAAAACAACACACAAAAAAAGAAAAAGCCAGACACATCTTCTGTAAACATCATAATGAATGCTATCTCTCAAAGTTAACAATCTTGTAATCACTTTTCTACAAATGCCGCATTTTCTGTTGTTTGCATTCCAGGAAAATTGTTGACTTGAACAACTAATGAGGAATTTCATTTATTTCAGTCTGGTAGAGTTGGGTGCCACCTCTGTAAGAAGGATGTTGACAGGATACTCTGACTGTACAAATGCAAAGGTTAACCATTTTTAACTTCATAAGGATGATGTGCAATAATTGTGAGCTGTAGAGCAACACAGTGAAATTGGGAATCTGAGTTTTTGTGTTCTGAAGCAAAGCTTTTTAATTGATTAATGAGACAAGGTTTCTGATCAACATCCTTTTTACATAGATAAAAAGGTTGCATTGTTCTTCTCTCTTTAATACAGCAACATTTTAAAAATGCCCATCTGGGACTCTGCTGTATGCATATCTTCTAATCTACTACATCAGCCAACAACCTCTGACACCCAGTGGTTTTCAAACCATATTCAGGAGTAACACTATATGGTATTGTTAATTCTCCAGCTTGAGTTCTTGGTCACAAACTAATAGATTTCTGTTTTCCATTTGGGGCATATTTGTAAATATGTTTCCACCTTTCCAAATTTCTGATCTCATCTGGAGAGAAAACTCACAGATGTGGGTGTTCCTGCGTGTTGGGAACTACTGGGTTAAACTATTATAGATAACTTTCAAAAGTCAAAAACACAAAAGACCTACAGTAGATATGCACAAAATGGTTTGCAGTATTTATACTGTGCAAGACAAATGTCTGCACAATGTCGTGTCTTCTTTTTTTACCCACATCCCCCACAGCAAGAAATAACTAAAGGCTAGTTAATAATTACAGCTTTAAAAATTAATAACATAATCCTCAATGATTCAATTACAAAAGAAATGTAATAATACTTAAGATGAAGTAAGTATGACAGACAAACACCACTCTTGTGCTGCATTCTTACAATGGCAAATTTAACAAAAACACATTTTTCTTTTTTAAAAATAAACACGTTGTTCCCTTTCCACAAGATTTCAAATACACCAAAATAAAATTAATACAGCTCAGCAATCATCCATACAGTAGCAACAATAAAGTTCAAGTGCAGAGGACATTAGAGGTCACAGCAAACTGTGTCCAAGAATCATTTCAAAACATTTTTTGTTTCCAGCACAAATGAACATATGTTGTATATATATTATGCAAATTCTTTTGAGAAGAAAGTCTTTTACATGCTTTTTAATGATATCACCTTGTTTCCATCAACTAGCTCTTATAAATGTTCTTAAGGAAGGAGAGCCATTCACATTTACCCAAATGTTAAAAACCATTACTAAAACACAGCTACCTGGGAGAGATCTTTCATCTTCAGTGTTACACTAGAAAAGTACAATGCCCATATCTCTCAGCATGCTACAAGAGTGCTAAAATATTTTTAAAAGTACATCTGTGTATTACAGAATTCTCAAAGATAGAGCACACAACTGAATATCAGTCTATTAGAATCTTCCCATGATTGGAAGTGCTCCTGTTTCAGTAACTTCTCTCTTTTTCCCAATGGAGGACCTGACACTAATAGTTTACTCTCCATAAATGGATCTTGTGAAGAGTGAAGAGTATCACATGAGAAGCAGGTGACCCAAAACCACAGCAGAGAGTAGCATGGCTCATCTAACTTTGGGGCCATTTTTTTGGATCAAATGATAGGGATTTGAAATGGAAGATACACTTATCAGATGATAGAAACAATAAAAAAGGAGGAAACTAAAATACAAATTAAAATAATGCAACATGATGTTCTGGATTACACTAAATCAAATCCTGATTATTTTGAAGCTGGCTACATCACCTGCATTTACTTGTTTTCTTGAGGTGAGTTTTTGTTTCTCTGAATTACATGCTTCTATTATTTGTTCCTGCTATAATATTAATGTTTGCCACATGATGTATGTTGGCCTAAACAGTATCTGAAATGATTTGTTAAGGCTGTTTCCCAAGAAATTAATGGGAAAAGAAGGTGGTGCTGTTCAAAGTGACCTCAAAGTTGCTCTCAGGCAAAACATGGTAATACATTTTATAAGATTTTTGTTTCTCAGAACATTAAGTGGGTTCTATAATTGCTACTGGTGAAGGTCAAACCTGCTATTTAGAGATATTCTCTACCTTTTTTGCAAGGCAACATACTCTGTAGTAGTAATTATTGTAGTTTACTAGATCATAGTTTAACATAGAGCAGCCCTAAAATGTTTTCCAAGATTAAGCTTGTAGTACAGCAGTAGTAAATGGTATAGGAATTTTGAGCACACAATGGTTTAATACAGTTCATTATAGATTATTAATTATAAATCCTTATTATTGGAGGGCTTTTTCAGCAGACAAGTGAATTGTTTACAGAATGTCTGGCTACAGTGAGAATGGGGGTGCTTTCACAGTTTAGATTCAAGACTCTGTTTCAGAAGGGCAGTTTGGTGCCCAGGCCCACAGAAAGGGCAAAATAGCACCCCAACTATCAAAGTTAGTCAATAATGTATAGTACATTAACAAGACTCACACCATCATCTAGGGGAGAAAAAAAACTAAAAGCAAATGATTGCTTTTGCAAGGTAAATCAGCACATTTCAAAGATGATGAATATAAACAACAGCAAGAGCAACAACAGCAATGAAAAAGTTCACTATATATACATCTGATAAGTCTGGTCCCAGTTCAAGATTTAGAACAAAGAGCAAAAACATTCTAACACTTTGTAAGGGCATCTCAAATCCTTAGTATTTTCTTGTACTGTACAGCTCTGTACATTTTTCCTTGTTTGGTGGCATGATGAATCCTGTTCATCATACTTATAATACAAGTACCTAAGTACCAGCTAGGTTCCTTCACAGTCTGTTTAGTGCAAAGAACATATACTTTTCTTCAAGAATTTTCTGCAGTGTTGTTCTCATGTCTTGCCCAGGATTGTTGATCTAAAAGAAAGGAAAAGGGTTAGCAGAATGCTCACATCCATGTCAGAGCTAATCAAGCAGTGCAGTACTGACACTTTCTTATGCAAATGCATTGGCATTCTGCACTGATCAGGTGGTAGCTCTTGGTCAACATACAGTATTCTGGGTAGTAGGTATAAAAACAGATATATATAAAAAAAAACAATAGAGGTGGCCATTCAATATATTTACCACACTTGCTTGCTAGTTGTAGATGATTCTGAGGATAATAAGATAAGAAAATGAATGGATAGATGTTCAACTGTGCTCTTGTCAGCTGAGAAATCCTTCAACAGATACAGCCTTATTTTCTCTTTCTGAAACATGATCTAAAACCATTTGATTTGACATCTTACCTGAGAGATTTCCACCTGTCTTTTTCTACTTGGTTTTCTGGGCTTTCACTTTCATAGGATGCCAGGTAAAGGCCTATCAGGCACAAATAGAAAAAATTACAGTGAACACAATATTATTACCACTAGACCAATAATACAAGGCAAGGTCATTTTTAACACAAGTACGGAGCATTTTAACACATTACCAACATCACCGTTACTAACCTATGTTCACTAAGGAACAGCATACAGTATACAGCCTATTTACTGTAAACCTCACCATCCTCGTTGAAAATAGGAGCATTATGCAGGTAGTGGATGATGTTTCTATCCTGTTCAAAAGGACACTCCACCTGCTTCCAGGTCATGAACTCTCCCACCTGCTTAGCCAGTTCCAGGAATTTCTAGAACAGAACAACAAGTAATAGTGCTAAAGTGTGTCATTGTAGGATTATCTGTAAATGTGTACTTGTAAATACAAAAGTTTTTTTTTCCAAAAGCTCTGGCTCTTTATGCAATAACAGTAAACTGAAATCTCATGTTTTTATAAAAAGACAGACAAACTCAAATAATTTTTCTATACGGCTGCAGCTGTATATTTTGAAAGAGAGCCTTCATTTTTTTAGTAATCATTAACTTTTAATGTCTCAGGTTAATGATATTCCATATTCTTGACTATGGCAGATGGGTGCTATCCTCTTTACATTTTTAGTTATGGACGTTACAATAGAGATATTGGCTAAATCTCTTTAGCTACAAGCACTGGACATCTGTTTCAAATAACCTTTAAATTTAATTTATGAAAAAAGAATGTCACAAGATCATGTTAGTCAATATACAGTATCTCTGTTAAATCGTTTGGGCCATAATAATTTGTATATAGATTCTCTTGAGGTGAATTAGTTTATCAATTGCCTAATTGGTACATGATGAGAGGCACATTCTCACGTGGGAGGCTATATGAAGGGTACTCTGGGGACAGGGTGGAGGAGGAGTAGACCCTAACTTGAAATATACAGTATGTATAGTTCAGTGTATTTCTTTTTCCTCTTTCAAAGTTTGTCTATCTGGTGCCTCCTTTGACAAAGCTGTATTCAGAACTAACAACTGAACTGTGGTATTTTTTAAATTCTAAGTATGAAAATATTTGTTCAACTGCTTTTCCCTGTTATTTTATCCAATGTTCTCAGAAGCACTGTTTCTCCCAGGATTATTATAGACTCTTTGTTGCCAGTTCTAGTGCAAATGTAACTTGTTAATAGCAGTTTGGTTAAAGAATTTAAGTCACAAGTCAAGAGTTGTCTATGGGAAATAACTCAGTGTTACACAAAGCTGAAGTAGTTAAAGATTACATAATTAGATCAGTTACATTTAATCTAAATATTACTTTTTGTTTCCTCATTTTAAGTGTTAGTAGTACACTAGACTGAGGAAAGGCATTCTAACAAGTAACAAATTTAAGGGCATTTTTCCATGTTTAAAAGTGAGCAGATGTTAGGTAATTTACCAAGTACTGTATAGTCTTCAACATGTTAAATTACTTAGGAGCAACCTAACAAATATATACTGTATAAGGAAAT
This sequence comes from Lepisosteus oculatus, assembly GCF_040954835.1. Classification (NCBI taxonomy): domain Eukaryota; kingdom Metazoa; phylum Chordata; class Actinopteri; order Semionotiformes; family Lepisosteidae; genus Lepisosteus; species Lepisosteus oculatus. The sequence goes on from NC_090706.1 coordinate 22,812,929, forward strand.
GGCATTCAAAGGATAGAAATGTGCTATAATTATGAGAATTTAAATCTAACCATCCTACTAATTCTGAAAGATGTTTTGAAGATGTTCTCTTAAAAATACAGGAGCAGTCAGAACACAATGACACTATGCATGTTAAATACAAGAAGTATTATCTGTGGACAAAATAAATGGAAGAAAACAGAAAGCTATTTAATATTTCCAGACGGAGCAAGCACAATTGTTCTTTTAGCAGTCTCTACTTCCCCACTCACTAAAATGTTTTCACAATAAGTTGTTTAGGAATGTTACTCTGATTCTTTTTCATTTCAGTTGTGAAATCTAACAGTACAATAAAAATATGATAAAAATTAAAACCGTTATATAAAGGAAAATTGTATTTAGCCCTGAACCTTCATGGCAAGCATCTGTACTCTATGTTGGGTGTCTTTTATTTCTTTGGAATGATATAAAGGGCAAAATAATCTAGGGAACATTTCAATTATTGTGTAAATGTGAACAAATGAGAGTGGTAGCTGAGTAAATAGGTACTATAAAGACATGCAACATTTTAATGCTTGAACTTTAATTCAGCTTTACTGTGTAACTGAAGAATGGAGTTCTTCCTGTCTAGAAATCTGCAGAACATTTGTGAAACTGAGTTTTTCCTCAAAGCAAAATAGAGCAGTGCAAAAAAGAACAGAGTGATCAATAAGATGTAAATCACATAACAATACAGGTCTATGTTAACAAGTGCCGAGTGTCAGGCAGAAGATAGTTAATCATACAACTGAAAGCACCCTCAGATGCAAAGATGGTAGTATCTGCCCACTCAGCAGATTGCTCCTGTTATTGGCAGCAGCAAATTGCAATAATTTGCGCTCAGAGCCAGTAAGTGCTCTTGGGAAGTTTAGGTTGACTAAAGAACTACATCTTAAATTGAAGGATTGCATTGATAACTACTTTAAATTTTGCAAATAGGAAGGTTTTTTCCCAAATATCATTCTGTAAATGAACCAGTAAATCATCTGTCTATATGGGGACGGGGTCTATATGGAGACACAGGCAATGAATTAAAAAACAAATTTCATCATGTTAAGAGTTATAGGGGCACCAGTAATCATAAACTGATAACATGTTTTTTTGAATGACCACAATCATGTACTGTACTTCTGGTCTGACATTTTGTCACAAAGTTTGGAATTAACTGAAATAGTTTGGTAACACTTTATTTGAATGTTGCTACATAATTGATTAATAATTCCTTCATAACTGGTACAAAAGACATTATAATCACATGCATAATTCTTTACAGGAACATATGTACAGTAATGACATAATGTTATGACCTCTTATGAACGTTACGTCATCGGTGCGTGTTTCTGTAAAGTATTCTGAATGTAATTACAATGTCTTGTGTAGCAGTTCTGAAGGGATTATGAAGTGTTTATGCAGCAACATTCAAATAAAGGATTAACATGTTTTCTCCAACCTCTGTACTTGATTTTCCTGCTGTTGGTTACAATTTTACTCTTGAACATTATTTGTTTTCTGTACAATTCACAGTTATGTTTTTGCACGAACAGCATGGTTCAAGAATCAAGGCAGTACAAGTTAAAGCCAGCCCAAATTAATTGCATAACACTAATAAATTCATGGAAACATGTTCAATGTCATTTGCTCTTAATGGCAGGTAGAAGCAAGATCAAAACAGAAGGCATTATGTTTTAAAAAATACATTTGCTAAAGTAAACTATTCTTATCAGGGAAACAAAATTGAAAAGGTCATGGTTTCACAGCAGCCTAGGTAGGTGATGAAACTGATGTACAGTATATGCCCTTACTTGTCCAAAGTGGCCTTGGAGAATGGGATCTGCTTTTCTCTCTGAAGGGGGCGAAGGAGTCAATGTCAGTGCAATAAAACTTTTGAGTAGTGTTTATGTCCTTACCTCAAAATTAACATGTCCATTAGGTAGACGGTTTGCACATCCTTCATTCAGAAAATAAATGTCTTTAATTAGCAAGCTGAAAAATGGAATAACAATCTGGAATGGAAAATTAGAAAAGCAGTAAATTACTATCGTTGGTTATTGTTTATTTGAAAAATGTTAATACAATGATCATTCACTGTAAAATGTGGATTCTCAATTTTGATACAAGGTCAGAATGATTTTTTCTGCTGTGCATGTTTTTAATAAACAGCACCAGCTACATTTGCTGTTAAAGGGGAGTTTATGACTGTATATCTAAAATTTAAATGTATTCTTTTAATTCAGCAGAAAGAAACTTCTGGCTTAACTGCCTTTGTTAAATAAGAGTTTCCACCTCTCCATTGTATCCTAGCAGACCTAAAGGACTTATTTGTATTCTGTGGGCAGTAGAGGTCAATATAAGAGTGCAATAATACAATAAATACTGCCATTAGTCTTAAGTTGAATCTTCAAAACTGGGGGAATCACCTTGCTTCATTAAAATAGAAGTTATTACTTTGTGAACCAGGAGAGTTGAGATGACACAAAGGAGAAGAAAACTTTACTTCAGAAAGTTTTTCTTGGTGCATGATTACCAAACAGATCGCCTTATCACATTCTTAGTGATGTCCAAAAATGATGTCCATGCACCTTGAACATACTGTCCTAATAATTACCAGATAACAAAAGTGCAGTTTCTGTTCCTTCTTAGAATGAGCAAATCATGCAGAGAACTTAGAGACTGCTTAGCTAATTCAATTAAGGAGGAACTTTAGGTGGGCAAGTTTATGTAAACATAAAGTGGAATTTAGCCAGGATATAGTGGACACCTCTGTTCAAAAACAAACAGTGCCAAGGGATCTTTAACAACCAAATATTTAGAACCTCAATTTAATGTCTCATATAAAGTTTGGCACTTCCTACTTGCTAAATTGCAAAATGGCCTTCCATAATGAGGCGCATTTTTGGGATTTCAAATTTTTAAAATAAAGAGTTACATTTAGTAGTCCACAAACAACTAGACACAAGACCAAGCCTTCCTTAGCATTTCAGATCTGATCACATTGGGCTACAAGAAGGTATTGCTGCTGTACTTAAACTTAAAGAAGTCCAGTTACTACAAGGATGATTTCAAGTGTATACTAGTTTCCAAAGGCTTTCTACATCCAGTGAAAAACAGTGACTTGGAGGTGTCAACAGATAATAAGATTTAACATATTTCACTGAATTTAACACTTGAAAGCCTTTAATATTCTTTGAGCATGCTCTACCTTCTCCCTGTTGCTGTTTGCAGTCTGTGATCTATGCGCTGCTCCTCGCAGAGCAGTCCTGTAATTGTAGAAGTTTCCTGTAGGATCCATTTGATGCTGCATAGTGGAAGAGACAGAATATTCTCTAAGAATAATGTTAGTGTACCCCAATTGCTTAACAAACTAATCAACAGTAAGTAAAGGTTTTAGTTTAAATATCTCAGTCTTAATAGCTCCAGCCTTGAGAGTTAATGACAGAACGTTAAATGTTACAAACCATGAAATTTTAAGATATATGATTCCTTGAAATAGATATTGAGCAGGCAGCTAAAGCTCTGAAGTATAATCAGATATATAACTTTTCATTGAATACTTAAAAAACATGCTCACACAGGCATTTGGCATAATGAAGGAGTTGGAGAAGTATGAAATGAGGAATATGGTCAGAATTTACCTCCAAAATGAAAAATTTTGCAGTTTTAACTTTTCCCCAGGTTTTCTTCAGCCGTGATACTGGACTCATATTCATGCCAGCTAAAAGAACAGGAGAAATAAATATATGTATATACAGAGTGGATATAACCAGGTCAGCTCAAGGATGCAAATGTGCATGTCTTATGATTACAAAATGTGTGCTCATCATCGTAATACACACCACAGATTTAAAACCTCCTAGTATAATAAACTGTTGACTACAGTTGTGAAATCCACCTGTCCTGAAAGTTTTACATTTTCTGAATCATATCAGGACAGAAACAAAGAAAAGTATGATTGTGCCAATAAATGGTCCATTGAAGTTTAAACAAGAATGCAAAAATTCTAATTTTCTTTCTAATGCTACTGTATAATGAAGTTTCACATACATTTCACAGGAAATTGGTCACTTATAGTAGACCCTAAAGAATAGTGAGAAACTACATTTAATATTCCCCTTACAGGGATGCAGTGTTAAAGGTCCCTAATTGTATCTACAACAATTTAAATCAGTGGTTCTCAAACTTTTTGGACCAAGCACCACCCCTGATCAAACCAAAGCATCCAAGTACCACCTATAAGTCATCTTCTCATAGGAACCACAGAAAATCTCAATGACCAACATGAGCGTGTGCGCACACACACATATAATAAAAATAGCACTGAGCACTTGTAGCCATTTTCTGACGCTTCCTAACACTTACAGTGCTGTCTGTGTCAAGTTCAGCAACAGAGCTAGTGTTAGTGGCCAATGTATTATCCTCCTTGTTCCCAACAGGTGTGCGTGATCTATCGGAACTGGCGTCAGTACTCTTGGCGTCTATTCCTTTCAGCCATGACATAATACTTGATTTTTGAAAAGTATTTATTTTCTATCATTTGTTCTGTTGGCAAATGTGGCGCTAAGCTCTGTCTCTGAAAGCTCAAGAGGAGTATGAACACTCAAGTTTTAGCCTGCGCTGTATCGACTTAGATATTTGAACATAAACTAATCTTATTAAAATTGAAAATATGAAAACCCATCTCAAGCTTTCTGAAACCGATTAAGTAAATTACAGATGAAAAAATTACATAATTTTAATTATTCAATTTTTAATATCCAGTTTTTCAGTGTACAAAACTCGTTTCCAGGGTCATCTTGTGTACCACAGTTTGAGAACCACTGTTTAAATTATTTACTTGTTAAAATCAAAGCTTCAATGGGGCCAAATCCTCTGTCACCGCAATATCTCCTTTGAGCTTCTGAACGAGATAAGCTTTTCATACCTGTGGTCACAACTTTAGACATGCAGAGTGTCAACTTCACCTACTCTTCTAACAAAGGAAATATCCAGAGAAAGTACAAAGCAAAGGGGGTTTACGCTGACTTGCACAAAAAATCCTGTCCAATTTGCCACATTTTCCATTACTGATGTTAAGCTTTAATTTTCACCATTCAGTGCAGTATGGAACTTACAGATGATGGCCATAAGTGAGTTGAAGTTGCCAATGTTAAAACACTCGCGAGCCACGTCGATGAAGAACTCAATTACTTGTGCTCTCTGCTTCTTCTTTGCTGGCTGCAAGAAACAATCAGACGTTGTTACATTGAACCACACTGTCAGTTGCGTCAGCATGCATAGGCTGCAAAGTAACAAGTAACAGGTTTATTCCATGCTGAAAAGAGAAGAAAGAAAACACAATGTTTCGGCCGTGAAGCCTTCTTCAGGTGTGTTTTACCTGAAGAAGGCTCCACGGCCAAAACATTGCGTCTGCTTTCCACACTGTCAGTTGACACTTCAGCCATCCTTTCTTTAACCACATAAGTCAAATGAGAACAAATACTCATATACAGTCACTAATTCTCAAAAGTGAGAATGCACAACTTAGTCATTTTTTAATCAGATGCACTATTGTTAGTGTAGTCTGCTGTAAAAACCTCCAGTGGTACTTCAATATAGTTGAGTTTGGAGAAAAAGAATCCTTTTCATTGAAAAGAAAACTTACAAATTACCTGATTAAGTATATGTGAAGTAATTCACTAGGGGGCGCTAAAACATTATATTGAAGCATAGAACTAAAGTACATACAATAAGTGAAGTGCATGGATCCTGAAGAATAATCAACCATTAAAACCTGTTAATCATAAAGAAATAACTAATCAAGATAACAATTAGGCTAAACCACATGCTGTGTCTTATGTGTATGTTGCCTCCAAAAAAAACAAGAAACATTTTTTATGTAACTCAAAAAGAAAAGATGCATTTTGAAATAGTTTATATTTTTAATAGTTTAGGAAGAAATCACAAAAGTTTTGTATGTTGTTTCTTCCCACTTATTTATGTTTTAAAAAGTCATAATGTACAGAAAGTTGTTTGTGCAGTAGTTACTATCCTTGATATAAGAGAAACAGTAATGCTACTGCTGTGTCACACGTTGCAAACAAAGGTCTACAGCCACCACTAGCCTCTCTGGATAGACAGCAAATAAAGTAGACTGTAGTGAAAAAACATTTGTACACACCATGCAGATATCTGTGGCTACAAGATAACAGAGCCTGTTGAACCACTTCACATAGGCTTCTAGGTTGCTGGTTTTCTTTTGTTCACTAAAACATGGCTGTAAACAAGAAACAAGATATAAACAAAAAGACTTGATAAACTTTTGAAAGAAATATGCCTAGAGAACAGTTATTTTAAAATATACAAATATTCAAATTCTTAACTGTTTAAGACAATGAGGTTAAAGCATTTCTGATCAAATATGTTTAAGTAAAATATGTTTGTATAGAGAAAAAAAGCCTGTTAGAAGGTCTGGTGCCTTTTGAGTTGTTTACTTATTTCAAATTCAGCAGTGCTTTGGCCTTTCTTTTATTAAGAGAATTAACTGCTTACATAAATGTTCTTTGCTTTCTGTTTGTTCCCAGAACCTAAGGGGTTTTGAAAATTCAAGCAGATACTGTGCTCTCCTGAGACTACTGAATACTAAAGCACATTCTAAAAAGAGGGCTTTTAAAAGTTTCAATTCAAGTGTATTTGTTATTTTAGCTTGAAAAAAGCAAATATTAGAAAACTGTGTACTGTATTTACTCTTAAGATATCCCTTGAGTATTTTTTAACTACTTCTTTACTATTTGTTATTATTAGACACAAGGTATTATCTGACCTCTATTATTGCAGCAAATACTGCATATATTGAGTATACCTGTAGGCTTGTCTGTCTATATGTTTTCAACAATCAAATATCATAAAAGAGCCTGTAATAATTTATATGTTTAGAAGATTTTGTTTAATGTTTTTCTTGGCCAAATTTAGAAAAACATTAAAAGGTATTTCTGTTGAGACCAGATTTTATTTACCAAAATAACCATTGAACATTTTCAAGCTTTAGATATGTTTTTAAAGACTGTCATAGGATATTCAGAAAGGGTAATAAGATCACTTTATTGGCCATATACAATTTCTTGTATTAGGAATTTTTTTCGCACCCCCCAACTTGCTCTCCATGAGACACAAGGACAGGGAGATAAACTTGGGGTCAGAGCACAGGGTCAGCCATTTATACAGTGCGCTGGAGCAGTTGGGGTTAAGGGCCTTGCTTAGGGGCCCAACGGAGTAGCATTCCTCTGCCGGCCGTGGGATACGAACCAGCAACCTTCCAGCCACAGGCGCAGATCCTTAGCCACAGAGCCAACACCCCACCCCATGGTAATGTTTTATTTACATCATTCTCTACCTGCATACCGAAACCATATAATTATATCACTCACAGTGAGCAGCTTTTGTTTCACTGTTTTTTTTAAATATTGCAACAGGTCTCCTGCTATCATGATCTCATTGTTAATAAGCTCATGTCTTATCTGACTAATTCCTTTCTCCTGTCCATCACTAACTCACTGTGGTGCCTACAGATGCTTCCTTAGCAGGCACTCTTCTGGAATTCTTCACAACTTTCTCCAAACAAGTTGAACATGGATGACTAACAAAATTTGTTTTCCCACAGATACTGAAGATAATCCAGCAGATTTGGGTCTTAAAAAGTTAATACATACCTATCAGAGTGTTTTGAATATGGTACAGTATATTTCATTATTTTGTAGTTAATGAAAACAACAGTTTCTACAGATCTAGCTATTCAAAATGTGCAAGGTACGCTGTCTTAAAATGCGGTGGGTGTGGCGCAATATACGGGATTATACCGCATAATTGAAATATGATAACGGTACCCGGAAGCAACTTGTAAAACCGCCAGTTGGAGCTAATAAAGCTTAACGTCTCATGTACAGCCTTTGAGCTGTCGCCAGAAAACGCCTGGTTTTGAATCCCAGTCACTGCTGAGTGACAATCTTTTTCCAATTAAGAATTTAAGTTGTATACTCTTTAGACCTTTAATAATTTTAAACTGTGTATTACAGCATGTTAATCATTAAACATTAAAATGTCAGTATATTTTATAAAAGCAAGATTGCTCAGTTGGACAAAACTACACCACCTTCCACCTTCATCATAAATAATTTAATCATAAATATTTTATGCATCAAAGTCTTTAACTTGTTAACTTACAGTGGGATCTGGTTTTAACGTGCTTGTTCTAACATTATTAAACTTCTGTACTTCATAAAAAGTTATAACATTTTATCCTTTTCTAAGAATGCGTAGTAAGAACACCACTTTCTGTTGTTGTAAAAAGATAAATGTTGTAGTTATTGATCATCACTTGATAGTTATATGAATATGGAATCATATTCATATAACATATTCATGTAACTAAGCAACTAAAATATTACTGGTGGACATTTCGGACACATTTTGACATCTGTTTCTTTAAAAAAAAACGTTTATTGTCCTTGTAGTGGTAATGGACAAAGCACTGCACCCAATGGTTCAAAGCGCGATCAGAGTATCACTTTCGGTTTGTTTCTTATATAGTGAATACTGGCGTGAATTTGTGTATCTGGATAAATTAAGTGACTGTATTGTGATTAAGGATTTCTTCGCAAAATTCTTTTAAGTTAAACAAAGTTACAATTGGCACTCTGAGATTCTGACTGATTTAATGCCCCTCATTTAGCTGAAACAGATAAAGAAATCATGAAGTAGTTATATGTATTGGAAGGTGCTCTGTTTTATTAACAGACACTCAAACCTGTGTTGTACAGTGATATAGATGTGGGTAATGTCATACCCTTTATAAATGTGCTTATCGCACAAATCCTGCTAAACTAGAAGCATTGCAGAAGGTGATAAACTGTACATTATTTACTGGAGCGCAGTTGAGTTCAAAGAAGGAAGTTCCCCCTGTTTATTGGTACCAAACATTGATGAGACATCACGGTTCTGTACAGATTACAGAAACATGAATGCTGAAACTCCACCAGACATCGTATGTACTGATTAACCATAGTCAAGGACCGATGCGCTGTTCCCTTTTGTAACAGGGTTACTCCCTGGAAATTAACCACAAGAGGAGTATTATTAGACCATGTTGTGTGGCTCTGGTGGAATTTCTCTGTAAACTGAAAAGTTACAGAGGAGACACGTTGTGTATTGCCTCTTTTTACACTTGTAAGAACATTCCAAGGTTAATGCGACACAGAATATATTATTAATAACCTCTTTATTCTGAAGCTGTTAACTCTACTTCACACCTGCATGTCAAGATCCCAGTTTCAAAATAAAAAAAAACATCAAATGTTTTATTGGATGAGAACGTCATGATTGTTTCGCAAGGATGTGAAATGTGACAATTTGTTACAGTTACCATCAGGAGAAAAAAAAAAGGTTATTTTTTTATTTATTTGTGGCTTGACAGCTGACACTCCTCCATACACTTAAGTAAAAAATGTACAAAAACGCCAATGTAAAAGTCATTTTTACAATTTGTTGAAAATAAAAAGGGTTGTAAAGTTCTCTAAAGCTTTCTCACTCAAGAACGAGAATTCACGTAGGAAGCTGTGTAAGCATGCGTAGGCAGCAAAATATCAGCTAAAGAGGGAAGAAAATGCTTTCAGAGAAAACAATGTTTCAGGTGTGAAGAATACAAAGCCCAAATTGAAGTCTTTCCCCACACACCCTTAGTTTATGCAAACACTTGACTTTCTTATTTGGATGTTAATAAAATTTTTAACTAAGTGTGACATTTAGAAAAAAACAATTTATAATGGTATTTGTATAGATGAAACTTTTCTATATTTTTTTTAAATAGAAGCTGTAGAACGGTCTTTACAGTTAGTGGACGGTGCGCTATTTTGTCAGCAACCTGCTAATCTGCTTAACACCTGTAGAAAACATTATTTTATTTCCATATGGAATGCGTGTTGTGTTTACAAAATTAAAGTGTTAAAAATGTTAAATTAAGTAAAAAGAACTTACAGCTCACACAAAGACTCTAAGATGATCTCGCGGAAGAAAAAACACCTGTTTTTTGTGCATAAAACGTGTTTTTAACTGATTTATATATATAAAGTCTTTTCATGTTGATTTAAGTGTCCTTCTTTCAGTTGGGTTGCATGAATATTGTTATAATTTCTCTATTATTATCAAATCCCTCAACTCGTTCACTTGTGATAATTTTGGAAATATTGTGAAATGTTTCTTTTAACTCGGACTTTGTAATGTTGGGCGCTCTGGACGAGTTAAACTTTGATAAATGTATATCCCACAAGCTATGCTGTAGTGGCTTTAAAACTATACAACATCGCACTGTTTGCATGTGGCACATCTTTGTTCAAGTTTTAAAACTACAGTATGGAAAAACAAGCGTTAAGAAAAAACAGGACATTTGATTGCTGGCCGCCTTATGTTAAACAGCAACAATGACAACAGAGCATGTTACTGAAAATTCCTTCCCATCCTCCAGAACTGGCAGAACTGTCTATTCTACATAACATTACACAGTGGGGTGTTAACACTCCTAGCCTTGTGAGAAGTATGGAGCTGCGTTACATAAAGTGGCTGCATTGGAATATACTAGTAGGTAAAAGTTAATTCCAAGCTGGAAAGAAAAGACACAACATCTCCTCTATAAATCTTCAGTTTACAGACCATCCAAGGTAATTTATTATTAATAATATCTTCCATATTGCATTGAAATTGCAATGTTTTTTACAAGTGTAAACCCACCTATTTTCTAACCGCTTTATCAAGGACAGGTAACAGTTTCACCTTTCCCCCTTCCCTTTACCTGCCTGACTTGTTCCCATTTTTAACTATTTGATGCATAAAAATATAGCATAATGCCTATGCCACTTGCACCTGGGATCAGTTTTATTCAAACTAAGGTTTCTAAAAATGCAAACAGGTACCAGATATTGTTTAAATAAAAGCCCTGAAATGTTTCACAAACGCAATCTTTAAATCTGTAGGTTGCAGGCTCCGTGTCATTCATATTTTTATTTCATTATTAGTATCACTTAACATTGAACATGAAAAACACAAAAAATGTTAATATAGTGTACATCATACTTACTATTTTATTCTTCAAAAAGTCTTTGTTAGAAGAAAAACTAGTGCCCAAACCGGGTATTGAACTTGGATCGCCTACATAGAACCCCTATCTATGTAGGGGTTCTATGTAGGCGACAAACCCGCTGTACCAATGGGCTGCTCCCGAACATAGCTGAGATGAACAGCTTAAAAATGTTTCGAAAGTAAACATGTGTGAATGAGTCAAATTAAAAATAAAACACGTTTACAAAGAAAGTGGATTACAGTAATACTACCAGCTATATAAATACATATATTTAGATCCTTAAATTAATATCGTTATTAATTTCCTTAGATAAGCGATTCCATATTATATTCCCTATTAGTGGATTCTAAAAAGTATGAGGTTTTTTACTGTGCTAACGAGAGCAAGTATTCATAGAAAAGATTAAAACATGGAACACAGAGGGAGTTTCAGAAATTAAGCAGAGGTCTGGAACACCCTGTCTCAAAAATAGACATTTAATAAATTGAAGTTTGTGAAAACAGTGAGAAATCACCCTGTACAAAATACAATTTTAAAATACAAGCAGTTTGAAATTATTAGTTGTTATTAATAAATCACTTAACTTTGAATGTGGTGTGATATTTAGAAATACCAATAAAGTCAGTATAGTGTCGATAATATTTACTATTTTAGTTTTTCAAAGAAATGTTTATTTGTTTAAAGAAAACTCCTGGCAGCGGTTGGGTTCAAACCCCCAACTCCAGCATACAAGGCACACACCTAACCCATTACACCAACTTGCCACTTGACAACTTAAGCTGTAGCTGAAAAGGGCAGGCAAAAAGTTTCCAAATAATCAAGGGTGAATGAGTCGAATTGATGCAGATGTTTACAAAGAAAGTGTACTACTGTGATAATTTGAGCTATATGAATATAATTATATCACATATTATATTAATCAAATTCTAAAAAGTATGCATTTCTTTTACTGTCACAACAATCACAAGTATGCATAGAAAAGGTTAAAACATTATAACTTTTTATGAAGTATATAAAGTTAATATAGTCAGAAGGAGCACGTAAAAACTTTTCCAAAATAACCAGAGTATGTAACCGAATTAAAGACTTTGATGCTTAAAATGTTTAGGAAGAAAGTGGAATACTGGTGGGTATTTTCTATTTAAACTACCAATACCAGCCATATACAGTTTACATAATATGTTCATATTCCTAAATTAATATTGTTTATGACCTTCAGACACGCTCCTCTTCTTTTTATGCTGAGCTACTAAAATTGCCCTTTAGTTGTAAAATTCCATATTAATATTCAATATATAATATAATATTCAAGCGGATTTAAACATGCACAGTAAAGAGATTAAATGATTAAATAGTTTCACTAACAACCAATGCACCACAAGTGCCGACTGTCGGTCATTTTGGCAAGCCAATCACGTACTGTTGTATAACACGCTAAACTGTAGATAATTTCGCACGGTACGGGGTTTTACCATGCATTTTGAATGGCTGCATCTGTAGGTAACAGCTGTTTTTGTAGCTCATTTTTACAATAGTTATCTCAGAAAACAAATACTGAAATCGTAAAAAAAAAAACATTACAATGTTGCTGGTATCAATGATAAAATTATAAATCTCTACTTCTTAAAACTTAAATATAGTGCTTAATAAGCTCAGTTTTAATAAGTTCAATAATACAAATCATATAGAAATTGGAGTTAGGATTTTAAACATAAGACATTCAAACTCATTCTGCTAAAGAGACAGAAAACAGACAGGGGTTATAGAGCAGCCATAGACTAAAGGTAAAACAAAAAGTTTTAGTGGGGCACTGGAAGACAAATGAACACAGAATGAAGTAGAACTAATGTGCCTACTTACGTTTTCCACAGTGACCTGAAATGGCATTAGGTTCGCCCGAAATATTATAATTATTCCAAGGATATCTAGGGTTCTCTGACAAAGCACAAAAACATCTTATTTTATCATAAAGTGAACTACACCTACAATCTCCTACACTGCTTGAACTAGATTTCAATCTAGCTTGTAGATTGAAAGAACTTTATTTTACCTTTGTGCCATCCAGAGGATCTTTATGTACAAATGCCTGAACAAATTCCTCTGGACCAATGTGGCTCAGTCGTTCCTAGAAGAAAATTTAAATAGCGGATAACCCATGAAGCAAAAAAAAAACAAAACACAAATATTTGCAATTATACTGTCCACACATGTGTTAAGCAATAATCATGCACAATCACAATAAAAACTAAACCAGTTACATTTAATTAAGAAGATCATATACTTTGCAGGTCATAATACGTGATTGCTCAAACAATCTAAATCTGCTCTTGCAGCCACTGGCTAATATACTGTAGATGTGGTACAGTATAGTACAGTGTCTTTCTCTAACAGAAACATTTTTATTTTTATAGATACATGACATTGTCAGATCAAACATCCTTTCTCAAGCCTCAAGCACTATGTAGGCAGCAAGCCCATCATAGGGTGGTTTAAAATACAAACTCACTCAGGCCTAAAAAAAATTACCTCAGGCTGCTAAAGCTGTCCTTCAGAATAATGTAAAAAGTGAAAGTACCGTTTCATTCATAAAAGTAACTTCTGCCTATGGCATAATTAAAAGTTGTTCTGCAATTTCCCTCACGGGATCAATAAAGTATCTATCTATCTAATGTATAAAGTACATGCACATTACAAGTGCTTTCAGCTAAACAAGGGGTAAAGCTGATATTAGTTATAAAGTGAAGACAAAAGCAGAAATGGCACTTGTGTGGTTCTGTACATTTCTTTTGTACATTTTCAATTGGAAGACCACATCATATGAATTTCCAATATTTATATCATATCCATTTGTTTTTCTTCTGATCTGCCTCTGTGAAAATGTAGAAATTTCAATATCCATGAATTTGTCACCCCATCTCTTGTCTTTTCAACAAATGGCTTTAATAAAAGCAGGTGTAAGTGAATGGTGAGGAAAATGTCAATGCAGATTTCTGTGATAAATATAATATATAGCATGCAGTGGTGCCAGAAGCACAAAGTCCAGTTTTATTAGCTTACTTAGAATTACTCTACTAATTTCAGGTATCCAATATAATTTACTAACAATAAATGAAAGTCTCAATGAATTACCATAAGCATTCTTCTTTCAAGTAAACGTATGCATGAATATATTCCAATACATCGGTACACTCTTGTTGTCATAACTACTACTGCTGCTGCTGTTAAATCAGTCAATAATTCACATTAATCTTTTGTTTTTCCATGTGTATAGAAAAGAGGTTATACATCATTTTAATCTTACATTAGAATGCATCAATTAGTTTCTCATTTCTGAAAGACAATTTATTAGTGTTAGTTTGCAAGTTGTCTAATATACTGTATGTTATAAAACACGTATCAGACAGTTAATACTGACAAAATCTTTATCTGCTAGAATGAGAGTCATAAAGAACTAATATATGCTTTATTACTTGCACCAGAAAAAAATAGTTTAAGAAAAAAGGTTGGGAATAATGGGAAAACATGCTACATTAGCATAAAATAGAACCAACCATTTTCCTCGTCTGTTGCAGTCCATCTTCTATCTGAATTGGGTATTAAACTTAAACAATAAAGTGACTTAAACAATAAAGATGATTGCAGGTTGAGCTTTGTGATCATGCTTTTGAGTCATGGTCATGTCACTAGCTGACTGATACTAGGATTCCCCAAACAGAGCAGCACAATTGGTGCTGTTGGGGGTAGGGTGTGCAAAGTCACTCGATTAATGAGCAGTGAGTTAAGATGTAAAAAAACACAACTGTCAATTCCAAATTGGGTATAAGCAAAATAATTGAAAACTGAATTCAATATTCATAGGGGATGCAAAGGTTGACAAAATGATTCCAAAAGCATTTTCCTATCAGTTCTACCCTCATTTTATGATTTAAAGAAATACCTTCCACTGCTAACTATTACCCCAGAATTACTTACAATTGTAATAAAGTCTTCTAAAAATAAACAATGCAAGAGAACACAATTTAACAATCATCATTGATGATTTGGTGACACTACCATAGCAGCACAGCTGACTCACCAGTTCCACATGAGTGAGTTGTTGTGCGAGGGTGTAGGGGTCATTACAGATGCTCAGGATATCCCTTTGAATGGGGGCTGGTTTAGTTTTGAAAGCCACCAGCTTGTCAGAGACTGAGGCATTAACTTTGACAATGCTCTCTTCACCCTGGTTCAGAGTGGTCAGCTTCTGATTTAGGTTCTGAAGAAGCTGGTTCATCTTCTTCCAGTATGCCTGCAAAAAATATTTAATATATATATATTCAGCTTTTGCATACTAAATATACCCTTTTGCTTTAAATCCTCTGGTTCCTATCACAAAAATGGCACCTTTATAGTTACAGCAACTATGACAATATTTTAGCATTGTTGAGAGGGTCTCTGTGAACTTTGCTCACACATTTTCTGCTGAAGCTGCAATATTTTATAAGGTGGACATACTAAACTAGTTTGAACTGGATTGGAAGTTTGGTTGAACACAAGGACTATTATGTAATTCTATACTGTGTTATATAGGAACGTGTGCTACGAACCTAAGTGTTAAAAGAAGTTGTCTTTGGCAAATAGAGAAGAAGAAGATGAGTATGATTTTGGAAAACTGCCAGTATGATAAGCACAGGGAAGCACTATAGGTAACAGAAAGATATTTAAGGACTGTTCGAGTTTAATTACTTTGAGAAAAATACACCAAGGATCTCTGTGTGTTTTGCTCCCATACACATTACATAAAAACTTATTTTAACTTCTGAGATGGACTCCTGACTGTCTTTTAAGGGGAAGCAGGAAAATGCATCCAACAGTATTCTCCTATAGTAAACTGCACAATTTTCAACAGAATTGGCATACCTTCAATTCTTTTTTTCTTTACAACTGACAGTATGTTGAATTATCCAAGCAGGAGAAGCATAGAAGCATGCAGAGAAATGTAATAGGATAAAATGGGAGGAAATATGATTGTACATCTAATAATAGACAGAAATAAAAAGATATGTTTATTACAGTGGGAAATAAGGCCATATTAAACCATCTTTAATTGCTGAACGGAGTGTTAAGTCAATGTGAACCACCATATACAGTAGGTCAATGTGATCCAGGGTTAAAATGTTCATTCTAATCAGATTTGGGTCACTTTAAATGGGTAATGTCCTGCTTGCTTAATTTCATGCAGAGGTCTAGAATTAGAATGTATTTACCAGATAGCATCAAATACAATATCAAACAAACAGCATCATACTGTTTGGAGGTAGAGCTAAGGAGTGCAAGACTGCAGTTACCCAGGGTGGGTGGGGTGACATAACTCTCAGAGCTTTTTATGTGTTCTCTTTTCCCGATGTACAAAACCTACACTGCAGCAGACCTTTGTAGTCTTTCCAATTTATTCCTAAACACATGTTGTGTACCACAGGTGAAATGTCCCTCAGAAATAAACCTGTGCCATACTTTGCAGTGCTTTTGTCTCACATAAAGAAAATCTGCAAACAACCACACATTCATCAATGCCATCCTGATTGAGTGGTGGTGTCTATTTTTTTCCTCATTTAAAAACCATGGCCTATTCTTTAATTTACTCTACCAAATCTCTGCTAGGGCAGTCTGCCGAACGCTTATAGATTTTAATTTAATGTTAGCAGCAAGGACTTGAGAGCACACCCAGAGACAGAGCTGGAAATGAGGGTTGGGGGCATTAGCTAGCTCTTTTTAATCTGTGATTTGTGGGGCTAACTTGCACTGCATCATAATCAGAAGACTTGAGTTGCAATACCATTCCCAGAAAAAAATGCAGTTATGCTGAGGATGTAATTATTATGCACAAGACTACACATTGCCCATTCAGATAAGATTTTTAATTAAATGGAGACAACCACTGCCTTTTAATCTATGATACTAATAGCTATGTAGAAAAATTTGAGCTACCACTTAAAAATTTCATAAAATGTACCTTTGCAAGAAATGAATCTATTTAATCTCTCTGATTTTGTTGATTACATGCAAACCTTTAAATTTTTAATATTATTGCAATAAAAAAAGATTTAACTTTTTATGAACTTATAAAGCCTTCCAAAGTTCATGAAGACAAGCTGAAACAGGTTTGACTTTAAGGTCCGGGGTAAATTGTTTACGTGTCTCAACCCAAATCTCTCGTTCTGGGGTTTCAATTTCATAGATGTGCCATCTTAGGTCATGGGTTTCATGAGAGAGAATTTTCAACTTTTACTCAGAATTAGCCTTATGAAGAATAGGGCTGAAAGATTCCTGCTTGGTCCTCAGAGGTAAAGGCTTTTTGTGACTGAGCCACCCTGTTTCAGCTATAGAATATATATTTATCAAGGAGTACCATGAAGAATAAAAAGGAAAAGAAAACAATGCTAACAAAGTGAGAAAGATATGAAATGGATCTTATCATGGATCTTATCAAAATCAGGTTATAGCATCTTTATTTGCATTTTTTAAAAATGTGCTGTTTTTCACAAATTCGCCTGATTGCCCACTTACCTCATCACAGGGAGCTATCCTATGGATTATGTCCTTCAAGTGCCCCACCATCTGTTCCTCTCTGAAGTCAGAGGGAAATGTTTCTGTCCACTCTGTCAACAATTGCAGTATCTTTGGCCCAAACTTGCGGACTTTTGCCTGTAAAATAGAATCCTTCAATTTTTCTGAGGCTGATTTAATATAATAATGTAATGTAATATAATGTGGTTTCATTTCACAAAAAACATTGGCATCAGTAGTGGAAAAGTATAAATCTCAATAACATTGTTATTAACTTTGTAATGTTTAAGAAGACAAAAACCCTGTTGTTTCTTGCAACAAAAATCCACCTGAAATAGGCAGGTGTACCGAATGCATATTATTTTGATGCTTTGTTGGGAAAGAAAGACTACACTCGACTGCATGTACAGTATAACACACCTCTCACTTCCTTGCATTTGAAAGCTGTATTAACAATGTTTGAAAAGATCAATAGACAATTTTGAATTAAAAATCACCCACCTTATCAAGCACAGGGTCATCCAGATGTTGCTGTTCGATACACATGTGGCAGACTCTGGAAAGCAGGTCATGGGGTTCGATGAAGAGGCGAGAGCTCAGCAAGAAGGTAAAGATATAGGCTTTCTATGAAAATAGAAGGAGACAGGAGAAGGAGAGAAGAACAGACCTCACATTTCCAAAGCAGCACACACATAACAGATCTTGATTCCACACAAACTGTTTGTACATTAGAAGTGTCTACTCCTGGTGCTAGAAGGCCAGTGTTTCTGCTGGCGTTCTAGGTATCTTTAATCCGCCAGCAAAAATGTTTTTTTCAATTTATCCAATCATATGTTGAATCTCTTTTAGAACTGAGCTGAAATGATGTCTTGAAGACACACCAACCCCCTGTACCAGGACCAGGACCAGATAATAAAAGTTTTTATAGGCTATTCATGTGAAAAACTGGAATCCCTATAAGAACCTTTTTTTTATTTTTATAGGTTCGGACTGTGCACCTTTGAATGTCTGAACTGCTAATTACAATCTAATCATTGCTATTGTGAAATGAGAAAGTGTTTCACTTGTTGATTTAAGCAGCAGCTTTAGGTGGGACAGGTTTTGAAAAAGTAGTCAGGGCCCCACTGTAGCCTTAAGTTTACCAGACTAGGGCACTGGTTCAGGCTCTGGTCTAGAATACCTCCTATTGCTCCACAACCACCACTAGCAACAGAAAAACAGTTTTTCCACTTCCATTGCAATAGTGACAAGGCCCCGTCTTGCTAAGTTTCCATGGTTTGACTAGAATAGGACAGAAGCAAGTAACAGTGCTGTTAGAAACTAGATGTTAACACAAAGTTCTAGAAATTAACACATGGATAAAAAAGGATGGCAAATTTAAGTAAATGAGGAAAGGTTATGTTTAACCTAATAATACCTTTTAAAATTTCATGTGAGATACCCCCATTTCAGTTTAAGAATCCCCATCTTATCCAAGATGACGTATGGAATGTCAGTTTAAAGTAGTACTGTATGTTGTACTGTCTCTAATATAAATCCCAACCTCCTGAATATGTTATCCATACAGTATTTGCAGGGCCCAGAAGTAAAGAATTCAGAATTCATCCATTGCTGAACTATAGAACCTCAAATATCTCATGTATTATAAAACCCAGTTTTGGGGAAAGTTATTTTTAAAAGTAATCCATTAAAGTTACAATTTATTGTGTAAGAAAAGACATTCTAAAATGAAAAAATTGCTTTTCAGAGAAACTGTATTACTTTACATAGTAACTATACACACACTACATACACCAGGGTTACTGATCACTTTTTAAAGTAAATTTTCCATCCAATCTTTATCAATGGGAGTTGGTCATCTGCTAGATTTTGCTTATTCAAATTCTGAATTATATTATTGAATAATAAGAAACAAGATAGTTACCTAGTAGAATGAACTATTACCAGACTTCATTTTCAAGGCTTTTTTTATTGACCTCCTGCCAATGCAAGGACATCTAAAAGGCAGATACAGTATGAATGCCAATTGAGCTGCCCTACATTACCAGTTAAAACCATTATGTAAGCAGAGTGTTAATGCATGAACGCCACCCTGTCTGGAGGCCCCCAGGCTCACCTCAGGGTAATACTCAGTGGTGGGGACCAGGTGCTGAATGAGAGTGTCCAGAGAAGCTGAGTTGAGGGTGCCGTCCTGCAGGCTGAGGCCTTCTTGCTCAGGCTCTTTCGTAGGCTGCAGATGGGGGCTGAAGCCACTGGGAGTGAACATACTTGTAGAGCTCAGCGTCTGGGGCATGCCTCCCTGGGAGAGATATCACCACATACTTTACAGACATGGTGATAAGTCCAGATGAGCAACAGGTATTGTACAAGCTGCTTTAGAAATGTGCAAGTTACTTAAAAATGTACATTTAGATTTTTTAATATAAATGTACATTTATATTAAAATGACTGGCCGGCAGCATTTTGTTTCTCTTGGTCCTCATAAATCCCCCATGGCCTCAGTCAATCACGGTGTGCTGCAGGGTACAGTCTTGACCAAACATTTTTATTTGACTCTCTTCAAATCTAAACTCAAAACTCACCTATGGCTTTTCCAACATTCTATCTTATACAGTTTTGTTTATGTTTTCTTTTTCCTTTTCTTTATCAGTGAGCATCCTTGAGTTTGGAAATATGGTTTATAAATAAAAGTTATTATTTGTACTACTACTGCTACAGCTTTGGCCCTTGTGACACAGTGGCATCCCATAGAACCTATCCCTGTGTTTTCTTGTCCAGAGCAGGTGCAGGAAAATGTAGGGAATTTCCTAGTGAGAAGACAATTGGTCAGGTTACATTTAAAACGAGGAAGCAGATCTTCCAGGTGGTTAGTTAAAGGGGAACTGCAGTTAAAATTTCTCAGACCAGTTATTAAATCTTGGTAACAAAATAAATGAATTGATGGTATAGAAAAAATGTACAAATTCTGAAATAAGCTCAAAATTGAGAACTTAGTACTGTATGATTGCCATTGTTGTCGCAATTCGCTGGTCTCACCAGGGGCAAGAGCAAGAGCTCACACAAATTGTGATGTGGAGCAGCCCTTCCTGCTCACTAGTCACTGTAATGCCTAATGTAAGCCAGCAGCCATATCACCCTGCAACTCACAACTGGCAACCCACTGAAGCTAAGCAGGTGTGAGCCTGGTCAGTACCTGGATGGGAGACCACTTGGGAAAAACTAGGGTTGCTGCTGGAAGAGGTGTTAGTGGGGCCAGCAGGGGGAGCTCACCCTGTTGTCTGTGTGGGTCCTAATGCCCCAGTATAGCGACGTGGACACTATACTATAAACAGGCACCATCCTTCGAATGAGACGTAAAACTGAGGTCCTGACTCTCTGTGGTCATTAAAAATCCCAGGGTTCTTCTTGAAAAGAGTAGGGGTGTAACCCCGGCGTCCTGGCCAAATTTCCCATTGGCCTCCTAATAATCCCCATATATGAATTGGCTTCATTACTCTCCTCCCCACTAATAGCTGATGCGTGGTGAGAGTTCTGGTGCACATTGGTAGTGGAGGTGGAGCACTTTGAGTGGAGTGTCCAGAAAAGCGCTATATAAGTGTAAGCAATTATTATTATTAGTAATGTGATGTACAGTATGAGCGAATAAGTACATATTGTATAGCAGACATTTCACCACAGAGATGTTCCAATGTGATCTGCATACAGTAAGTAGTATCTGTAAGCAAAACTGTCTTGAAGTCAAGGGCAATATTTCTATTGGAATAACAGAGATGTATTCACAAGCCTGTTTGTTTAAAATGCAATAAGGCCGCTTCAAGTCATTGGATGTTTTGTTACCTCGCTCTGAATCACAGAATATGGTTTTACAAGTTACTGTGTACATTTTACTTTTATTGTCGTTTGAAATACACTCATCAAATGCTAATTCTTTCTAACCCCCAAATTTAAAAATACTGTTGAAGTTCTCTTTTAACATTTGTCGTCTGAAGACAGACGTCAACAGTTGTGTTATTTCACCAGACAGAGAGAGGCAAGGAAGCATCTGACTGACCCAGCACCTGATTGGTGATGGAGCTTTTGTGAGTTTTGCACATGGAAGTTTCTGTGAGAGGAGTTTTGAGTAAACCTTTCAGAGTAAAAGTTTCAAAGAGAGAATCTTAGTACAGTCCTGGTACAGAGGTATTTTTGAGAAACAGTGTTATGAATCCGGTAAGCACCTTAGGTTTCCGGTTAAGGAGTGGGATTAAAAAAAATACAGTTACAAAAGAATATTTCCCCACAATGTAAATAAAGAGTACTGGCTTTGTACCTCATTGCTGTGTTTGTGTATTTTTTATCTAGACTCACGTACTATATTAAAAGATTGCTACTACTGTGTTCCACCCCCAGCCGTGTTACAAGGAATGTTTTGACCCTTTTGATTACTGAGCCCCTTAACTGTGTACAATTTAGTATTATATTCCTATATATATTAGTATTACTAATTGGGTGGGGCGGTAGCACTGTGGCTAAGGATCTGCAGCTGTGACTAGAAGGCTGCCAGTTCAAATCCTGTGGCTGGCAAAGGAATCCTACTCTGTTGGGCCACTGAGCAAGGCCCATAACCCCAACCTCTCCAGGGGTGCTGTATAAATGGCTGACCTTGCACCATGTATCCCATGGAGAGCAAGCTGGGGTATGTTAGAAGACAAATTCCTAATACAAGAAATTGTATATTTTTTTTTGTATTTTTTTATTGTACAGTTAACCAACAAATTAACTACCATATAAACAGATCATGCCACTTAAGTTTGAGAATAATCCTACTTATACAGTATGCAGAATACAGAACAAAAACAGGGATTTGACACACAGGTACAGCATGGCAGGGGCACATAGGTAATTTGTGTGAAGATATGTTCCTGTCATGATCCTCACCAAGGAAAGGGAACTGAAAGGCTGTGCCCCTGATCCTCTGTCAGCTACACAGAGGAGAATATGCCCACCAAAACTGATGAGAGGATCATATGTTGATTCTAAGAAACGAAATACAGAAGCCTGTGCAAGCCATATTTCAGCACAAGGCAGGCACATTTTCAGGCCCATTTCTTCAGCAAGCACCTTAGCAACAGGCAGTGCTAAAATCATTAATACAGTCTTGGTATAGAAATGCCAACGGTTACTGAGCCAGACATATCATTCAAATGTTGTGTCATAAACACAACATGTTTTGTGTTTTTCAAAGTCATCTGCTTTTCCCCCCCAGAGTTCTAATGGCATATTTGTACTGCAAACTGGAAGATGGAGTCCAAGCATACTGTTAGCTTTTGGTCCAAGATCCCACTTTAGCAGTACCCTGCTAATCTTATGTTGCCACTACTATTTCTGACTGTCAGTTAATGCCAGTATGGATCAAGACCTTAAGCCTCCAACCTAGACTGTAGTGCTCATCCTGGCACTTCCATGCCTTAAAATGCCTTAATCAAATTCACCACTAACAAGCCCTTCGAAATTCAAACAAAAAACAACAACACAATTTCTTATAACAGTACCCGTTTTTAAAAATTAGAATCCAAGAATTTGTAATACAAACTTATGTCTCCTTCTTTTTTAATCTATTATTATTGTTCTATAAATAAGGTAATTATTTATAGGTAATAAGGTCCATTTCAATCTATCAATTACCAACATATTGAAACACACAGAACAGGAAATTAAATGTATTAAGATGGCTGTGAAAATACATCAGATTGGGGAAGAAACCTATTATTTTTTAGCAGCTAGTGTTGAATACCCAAATGAATGAACAGCCTTTGAAAAAAAGAACAGCTGTCTCTCAACTATGGTAAAATTAATAGATCCATGCTATAACCTCCGTCTGAAACCAGCCTGTTATAGCTTTTTATAGAGCCACATCGATTTTACTTCCATTTACTGGTGAAGCACATCAGTCTTCACAATAACCTTCGCATTACCTTTATAGTGTACTGTCTATGTAGTGCAAGAGTTCTGTACCATGTAGCACTTGAAGTGTATTGTAGATAGCCATCAAATTCCATGCCCCATTCTTTCGAATGGGTGCTCTTGGGTATGATAATGCATATTGAAGCAGTCAAAAATGTTGTCACGTTTTATTACTTTTAGAACCTCTTGAGGACTTGAGTTTTTATTGCTTAGGATTGCAATCAGGAAAAGCAGAACTTTTTTTATGTAAGAGGGTTATTTAATTGCAAAATAAACCATTGCTCCTCTGTAGTGCAGAGTACATAGGAGCTACAATAAAACTGACATTTGTGTATCAGATTATACCATAGCCCTGGAGCAGGGTCTCAGGCTTTTCAAACTGGTTGTTTTACTGCCTTAAGCAAGTCCTTGGAGAAACAAAATATCAGTGTGGTAATTTTGTTTCAGAGTTCCAGATCCATCACTGCCAATGGACATTTTCTTTTTAAATTTTATTTCAGCATATCTTTTACACACTCTTAACTGGAAACCAAGATAACATTCACATATACCTTAAATACTTTGATGTTTTATTATTGTGTAAATTATTCTATTTAATTTCAAACTCATATGCAAATATCAAGTGATCAAAAGATCTGGCACTTATAACTTGCTGGTAAACAATACTTAGTAAGTTGCCGCATACTAAGGAATGAATGCAATGCAAAACCCAACCAACAGCAGACATAATTTGTTTCTGAAAGCTATTTGAAAGTGTAGCTGTACTGTGAAGCAGTATCTATACTGCACATATCCAGCACTACAATATTAGTACTGATCTATATTGCAGAAGTCATTAGAACGATTGCAGAGATCTGTTAACTTAGGCCATCTCAAAATATTTGTTAGAGCAAAGAAAAGTAACTGGTACCGACAGCTGCAACAACAAATGCCCTGCTGCAAGTGTTAAAGGAGGAAAAATAAACAGTGGAAGCCATAAACAAGGAAAACACACCATAAACAAGGGAAAACACTAAAGGTGATAACTCCTGTCACATGTTAAAGTGTGAAGTTCTGTAGTAACTTTTGTCTCTCAGTCTGCACTGTATATAAGAGTTGGGAAACTCTTGCAGGATGTCATTTCTGCGGGGCAGACCCAGTGCATGTTATGTACTTATTGAGGCTCAATAAAACTCAATCTGCACACAAGACTGTGTCCTGCTCCTCTGATGAAGAATTTCCCACATCAAAAGAATTGTCCCTTATAACTTGCTGGTAAACAATACTTAGTAAGTTGCCACATACTAAGCAATAAATGCAACACAAAACCCAACCAACAGCAGACATAATTTGTTTCTGAAAGCCATTTGAAAGTGCAGCTGTGAAGTCAGAAATGAGCAAAAATATTGCCAACCATCTTTAATGCAAAAGATTTTATATTACATGATTGCATTTTTAACATTGCCTGTGAAGATTAAACAAAATCAATTCTTTCTTTTGCAGATTACAACTAAAAATCAGGAATATATTAAAGTATGCTTGCCCGTATCTACATCATAATTTTAACCATGAATCTCTGTATCAAAGTATAGTGTAACGCATATGGCCACCATTGCAGGTTGTTCAAGCCGGCTTACCAGCGTGGTGACATCACCGCCCTTCCCTGTGAATAGCAGGGACCAAAGTCGTCGGGCTGACAGGAGATTTCCCTTTAGCTCAAGTGGCTGGGTCCCTGTTGAGTGACGCCGGAGGCCTGGGTATGAGTCCCCAATGGTGGGGGGGCGACCTGAGGCGGCAGAGGTGAGGGCGCATACCCACGTGAACCCAGGAGCGCTAAATGGGTGTCAGAGTGGGATGGGATAGCCCTTCGCCGAGGACGGCAAATTAAGCAGGGGAGAGTGTAACGCATACGGCCACCATTGCAGGTTGTTCGAGCCAGCTTACCAGCGCAGTGACGTCACTGCCCTTCCCTGTGAATAGCAGGGACCACAGCCGTCGGGCTGAAAGGAGATTTCCCTTTAGCTCAAGTGGCTGGGTCCCTCTTGAGTGACGCCGGAGGCCCGGGTTTGAATCCCCGACGGTGGGGGAACCGACCTGAGGTGGCAGAGAACCCAGGATTGGCAGAAGCTCGATGTCTGACCAGAAGGCATTACAGGGGGTGATCAGGTCAGCCCAGTCCATCAATCACTGGAGTATAGCTCCCCTCTATTTCAGACATTTTTACAACTTGCTGTCTCAGGAAGGCTGTAATTATTGCTAAGGATACCAGTCATCCTGGTTTCTAATTTTTCTACCCCCTTCCCTCTGGTAAGCGTTAAAGGAGCATAATGGCACAAACTTCCAGATTCAGAGACACACACTCACACTGATGTTTTTTGTTCTCACACCGCATATCTGACTTCTTTTAAGTTATATGTTATTTAACTTTTTGTTGTTTATCTTTGTATAGGAGTGTACATGTAAATAAGCATTTCATTGCACTTGTGTATATGACGATAAACTGAACTGAACTGAGTAGGAGACACTCTGTTTTTTAGATTGGGTTAGAATTTATCAATTAAATATAAAATATACAAAATATACAATTAAATATACAACACAAATGTAGACATGGATTTTGTATTAGCTTGTGTTTTAAGATATGGGATCTAGTGTTTCTTTGACTTCTATATTCTTATCAATAAACTCTGCCTTCATTATACTGTCCTGTTAACCTCTTTCAGATTCTGCTTGACTTTGGTACCATAACCATAGTGCAACTGGTTGGTCAGCTGTCATTTCTAGATAACAGGAATGAAAAACATTTACGGGTACAACTTCTAAACTCACAGATACCACTGCTCTTTAACAAAAGGACAATGTTGCAGGAGAAAAGAAACAGTGATCGTCTTGTGACGCACCAACAGACAAATCATTGTTAGAATAATGTGAAATTAATGTGAAAATGTAAGCAGGGAATGAACGTCTCTTGTCTGCTCTATGTACACTGAATAGAAAAATCCATCTGGAAGAGAAAAATGTCTCTTCATAACTCCAGTGGGCCAATGCTGAGTGAGTGGAAATCAAATGGATAATGACTTCTCTACATGAGAACTTTTTCTAGTCATGTAGTGCTCAGTAAGGACTTAGCAGCTGTGAAGCACTGAGGTTTAATCCTTTCACGGTTAGACACTTACTAGATGCAAAGAGAAGTTTGGTCTATGAGAGCAGATACAAACTTCCAAGAAACAGGATAAGCACTTCACTTGCAATATTAATTTATTCTCTCTTGTTTATTCTCTTTTACAGCCCTTCATGTCAAGTAGCCTCCCCAACCTACCATAAAATATACCAAAAACCTAATTATGGACTTATCTCCTTCTACCCCATCTAGATGAATAATAATACATTGAATATACTATTACAGCACATTGCAGGTATCATATATCATGGTTAATGTGCCCTGCCATGGTGAACTGAACACCCCTTAGACATAATGTTACTGGAAATGTAGGAAAAGAGGTATTAAAAAACAAAGGTAGCAAAACATTTGAAGCTGTATAATAAAACTAAGAAGCAAAACTTGCAATGTAAAGATGTGATCACTGTGTACAGGAATCACAACAAAGATAGAATATTTCAAGTTTTGTTTTAAGCTACAAGTGTTTCTACTAATAGACAGTTTAAGCAAACGAAACCAGTTTACAGAGGTTTAAACAAAAATGATAAGGCAAAACAGACTCTCACACAAACAGTGTTCAAATACCATTGTGTTTTTTTTTCCAGATTCATGATGCAGCTCCTAGGTCATTATTCACGACTGCTGTATTAATAATACACAACTGCTGTATTAATATTGTATAGGAGGAAGAAGAGACAAATGTAACTCATTGTTCATACTGTATTCCCAGTATAGTTTATATACTAAACTGTCAGCCTGGTTTACTACTTAGTGAATGTCTGAGAAGGACCCGTGAGAAAGAACATATTTTGAAAAAGTTCAGAAAACCACAGAAAAATCTATATTTTTTTCTCATTTAAATTCTATTACCCATAGGCTGGCAAAGCTAAATTTCAACTTAAAAAATCATGAACTAAGATGTCACAGTTCATTATCTACCTTTTTACAACTGTCTTTTTAAATTAATGTTCTTTGGCAAGCTGTGAAGCAAGTTTTAATTTTCAAGCCTACAATTTCACCCCACCCTCAGCTACAATAGGATTTGAGTTTAAGAGGTGTACACTGTACTTTGTTATGCATGAAAAACATCTTTTAAGTGTAAATATTTATCTGGCTTGAAGCTTGTATACCAAGTTCTTTAATAATGATGTTGAATCATAAGATCTTTAGGGTATTCATGCTTTTTTTTTAGCAAATGACATTAAGCCCATCTTGACGACAAATGGAAAAGCAGCAAAAAAGATTTCCTTAATACAATTCAGAAATCAGTTAAATCACTAAATATATTTTAATATTTTTGATGTTTCAAAATGTTTAATCAATTAATGTCATTTTAGTATTTACTTTGTAAATCTGTCCTTTGATCAAATTAGGTTTCCTGGCTGTCTTGCCAAATCAGTAGATAATAAACAAAGGCTCTTATTCATGTACAGCAGCCCAAACACATGAGTCACAAAGGAAAGAAATGTATTAAAGTGTGGGGGCTTTGGTGGTGGAGTCTGGTTTCATCATTCAAGAATAATTACCACATAGAAGAATTGCATCCCTAACCCTGATCCCATGAAATAATCCAAAACAAAGATTTCAGAATTTCTCCTAAACAGTGTTAATCATGTTACTTCTTAGGGAAAGGGTCACAGTGTGACAAAAATACTTTAATATAACTAACAGACAGACAGCAAATGCTGTGATTATTTGTACTGTGGCACAGACACCTCAACATCAGAGCAGGCAAAATGGGCACAGGACAAGGTACAGCTTTTACCTGCTGGGCTCAGTCTGTTAATTTAACTGATTGCACATGTTGAGGATTTATACAAACATGGATAATGGAAGATGCTCAGTTTTGGCTTGCAAAAAAAAGATGAAATGCCTCTTATTTTGACCTACTATTTTTAACTGCGGTTTTTAGAATTTTCTTTATTCTAAATGTGCATTTAAAGAATATTCTGGAGATGTTTCCTGCTGACACAATTGTTAATTTAAGCATGAAGACAAAAAGGCATTCTTGGAATAATCCACAAAGCAGAGCTGTTAGTAAGCTGCCTCAGTCCTTTGGACTCTGATCATAATAGAGATGGTATTTTGTTAACCCAAAACTTGTTTCATGGCATTTCCCCAAGCCTACTCATACATTTCAATCTTTCCCTTCTGCATTTCACATTTGGTTCAAGTGGAACAGGTTACAGAGAAGAAAACACTGAATATCAGCCAGTTAAAAACTGTCCTGCATCTCTGGTCCTTAATATACCTGGGCCTGCTATAAAGAAGTGAATATCCTACTGAATATTCACTTACCTATAGCAAAAAGTCAAGTTTTTCATTGCTTCTCTTAACTCGCATGCAGATACGTTGGCCGTAGCTGCTACATAGCCTGATTATTAACGTACTCGTTTGGCTCCCATTGTTTTCTTCTGTCTCTGTTTCATGTTACAATGTCACAATTTCCGTTGATATTCCGAGGTTCTGATCATTTTGCAAACCTGACTGTAGGTTTTCACAAATAGCAGGTACTGTAAGATAGTGCACAATAAGAAGAAGACAAAAACTATTTGAGGAAAAATGTATCAAATGAAGACAAAGCCCAGTCAGTTTCCGATTATCTGTGGAAGCCTTAAACATTAACATTTTCTTAGTGTAGCTAAAGGACAGAAAACAGAAATATTAGAGTAATAGGCAATACAAATGTATTTCTGTGAAGAAAAACTGTCGAATTCAATTCAATTTATTTTTATATAGCGCCTTTCACAACAAGGTTGCCCCAAGGCGCTTAATGTGTGAAAAACACATACAGTACTAAAACCAAAAAGAATAGTACAGACTAAAAAGAACTGTACTTCTAAAATGTGATGCATATATATTCTTTGTAATATTTGTAGCCTGCCTTGTCAAATGACACTCATTACAAGTCTATTTTGATCATAATATTTACCATACCACCGAATATAATGTTCACAAAAACAAGTTTAGAATACACCCATTGTCAGACCTGCTATATTTATACCTCAGTGTGATATGACGACAAGTGGCACACATGATGTGGCAGTGAAGTAACAGACACTTGAAAAAAATTAGGCTTTGCATCTCATTTTTGACAACTTCCAAAATACTACATTCTAATTAGGCATTACTGATACTTGCATGTGCACATTAATATACAGTAAGTACGTCCTTGATTTTGTATAATTATAATTACAAAGAAATGAAAATGACACTTCAAAAAGGTTTTTACTGTATCCATATAGCAAACAGATCTGCAAAATGCACTAAGAATTTAGTGTCAGGTGAAATAACAACACAACTTGTCACAAGGAGCCTGTGCTACAACATGAATGCCTGTAAACTACTGAACTAGTGGTCAAATGTGTTATGCTTTTTCCTTGTGTCTTCTGCATGATTAAAACTGGTTATGTGTCTATGACAATAGGCATGCAGTAAAATTCCTGTCCTCTACTTGATAATGAAGATCTCCTGTATCATTATCCAGAGTTACCGGCCTAAGAAGTCTTAGTGTCTTGCACATGTGTGATCCCAGAACTCCTGAAGTTAATAAGGGAAGACAGTGGCGAGTTAGGTCACTTATCAACCTACTGTATAATGTGAACAGGAAGTGTAAAGAAGGACAACTTGTAATTGAGTTGAAATGGCCCTGGTTTGAGTGTGTGGATGTTTGTGTATGTATGTGCACTGCAATGGACTGGCGTCCCGTCCAGGGTGAAACCTGTCTTGTGCCTGATGTTTGCCATGATAGGCTCTGGCTCCCTCATGACCCTGTATTGGATGTAACTATTAGAAAATGGATAGACAGATTCAAACTGTAACAACTGGAAGGCAAATTAAGAACTAATGGCCTCTTACACACTTCTGACGATGCTTCTACAGAGATATTAGCCTAAAATGCATATATACTGTATATATCAATCCCTTTTATGAAGAGAATGCCTTCTCCTATGGTGCTTCAGGTGTTGAGCATACTGTGACTAAACAAACTCTGCTTTGTAGCATTATCATGTATTGTTATCACTAAATAAAACAGCTGTTCTCTAGCTATGAAATACTACATAAATTCACTATGGGATTAATTGAATCATAGCAACATCAAGTGATTCATCAATATTGGCACAAAAGATACTATCACCTTGATTCTTATAGTAAAAGTATTTAACTAAAACCTAGCATTGTGCAACATTTCCTTGGAGACGGCAAGGCCTTGTGGGCTATGTACTATCACCAAACCTACAACTATAATTTGTTATTCCACAGAAAGTGCCATTTAGACCAACTCAGTGGTTCTCAAACTGTGGTATGTGCACCAGTTGTGGTACATGGAGTGCCGCCAGGTGGGACACCATATGACCCTCGAGCTTTGTTGTGTGCACTGAAAAATTAGGACGGGTTTTCATATTTTCTATTTTAATAAAATTAGTTTGTGTAGAATACGCAGCCTACGTAGTACGATACAGTGCACGCCAATACTTCAGAGGACACAAGAGCTACTATGTAATTTTATACCATTGTATAAGCATGCGTGGTATGAATGAAAACGGACAATTGTATTTAAAAAAAAGTTCTCCAGCAAATAGGGATATAGGAGAATGTACATGATTTTGGAACACTGGCAATCTTGTGAGCACAGGAGAGGATGATAGATAGAAAAATATCCAAGGACTGCTCTAGGTTAATTTGAGAAAAAAAAATACACCGAGCGTCTTTGTTTCGCTCCCATGCGCATGAAATAAAAACTTATTTTAGCTTCTCAGACGGACTCCTGAAACAGAAACGAGGAAAAATGCAAGCTTGCGGATTGCTAAAGCAGATAAGCCCCACACTATTTGTGAAGAACTGTTTACCGTTGGCAAAAGAGCTGACACGTACTGTATTATGTGTGGAGAAAAAGCTGCTAATCAGCTCGACCTGCTGCCCCCTCCGAAAGACACAGTTGTTCATAGAATTATTGATATGGCGGATGATGTCAAAAGTACACTGATAGAGCGCATTAAAATGAGCAGATGCTTTTCACTGCAATTAGATGAGTCTGTAAATGTCGTTGATATAGCCAATTTGCATGTTTACGTTAGATATGAATTTGAAGGCATGTCCCATGAGGACTTTCTGTTCTATAAACTACTACCAACAGGAACTACAGGAGAGCACATATTTCAGCTTCTGAATGAAATTATCAAAGAGAATGGCATTGACTGGATAAAATGCATCAGACTTTGTACAGAGAGTGCTAGGGCAACGTCAAGCTGACACAGCGGTGTAGTTGCACAGTAGCCAGGGTATCAGCAACAACAAGATGCTCGTTGGGTTGCTCTAGACTAAGAAACCATGTTAAGAAAACATTTCTGTGTAAGGAAATGTCTCCTGTTCCTAATTTTCAATGCATTTGCCACTTGTGTCCTCATATTTAGATGTCAGTTGTAAAGACATCTGATCAGATGCCCCTGAGAATTCATTAATCAGGTCACTTCATAGTCTTTGCTCAAAACTAAAAAGATTTTAGATTTAAAAGGTTAAGCAGACCTGCTTTTCCCATACTGACTAACCCCTAGAATTCATATCCTATCCCCTATTACCAAACAGATGATCCTCTTCTTTATCTATAATTTTAATTTACCCTCAAGCTCTTTTTATGGATAAGTTCACTAGCAATATGTTGAAAGATTACAGGAAACATTTTAGATCTATGAATAAGATCACTTATACAGTATCCTTACATACAATTGATAGAAGATCATCAAGCCCTCAAGGTCTGAACTGTACTTCTAATTCCTGTATCGTATTGTACTTGTTCATCCTGGGGCACATTGGGAGTGAAATATTTAATATATTAGCCTTATTTATTAATATATTTCCTTTTTATTACCTAAAACCTTCCTTTTAACTGAGGACTCAGCACACAACGTAATCACTCATGTATCTGCTCTTCTGAATGCTACTTTCTACACAAGCTCTGGCAGAAGCCTACTTAGCATTGATTGAAACAAAGCTGGTAGGAAAACCAAAGTACATCATAATACACTAGAGGAAGGCACAAGTCTGCAAAAGAAAACAGATCCACCAGCAGATGCACTCATATTTTATTGTCAATTAAAATGACTGCATTCACTACTGTGTCTTGACTACGGCCCCCTAGGGGAGTCCAACTCCATTAATCCCATTTTTCTTTACCATTTAACTATGCATTTAAATAGCATTATATGTTCTGTGCTCTAAATCTCAACAAGTAAAAAACAGGTGTTTAGTAATACTTTCTAAAGGGAATAAAATCATAAATAATTTTGCTTTCTCATTTTATTCTGATTGAAATGTGACGTTTTGCTTTAGGGAATGCACAAAGACAAATTAAAAATCGTACGGAGCCTGTTACAAATCACAAAAAAGGTAAAAGCTATTTTTTCTTTATTTTTATAAATGTATCTTTATTGACAAATAATTTAATGTAGTTCGAACTGCAGTATGAATGCCTGTAATATCTTTTAATGTATCTTTGAAATATTTGAGGAAAAAAACAGTCCAGAAGTTGTTGATGTTTAATATTTACAACATTACAATCTATAACTGCAATCTATTTCATATGTACATCTAAGGCATTTTTTCTTCCATTATTTTGATTGATTATAAGCATTTTTTGGTATCCGAATCAAATAAACAGATGCTGTGTACTGCATCTCTGATGCTACCAGAATATCAGTGTGGCCTCATTAGGATATAAAGTTTTTTTTACTGTGCTTTGTTATGAGATACAAAGTAAAAGCAACATTTTCACTTGATTACACATTTCGCTGGAGCTTCTACAGAAAAACTTTCCTCTGACTTACCCTTTTAGTGCTCAGTAAGGAAGCATTGGATTGACCATTTTAGGTTAATAATTAAACTGTATAAGGGCTAAAGGAATACATTTGTTTGACAGGGTAGAATCCTGTCACAGTATAGCAGCCAGTCACGGTAATATTACATAGGCATATTCTGCACAAAGGCATAAAATGTAGGCTTTTCCTTAACACTGAAGTGGAAGAAGTGCTTACAAAATTGATGGATGCAGGCAGTGTTTCCACTGGTAACTAACTGGCTGTGATTCAAATACCAGCAAGATAACATGAACATTTTTCAAATCTTTTTAAAATGAAAAAAAGAAAACCAATGCAGAACAGATCTTTTCAGTTTCCAAAATCTGTATAATTTAATTCAACTCACCAAATAAATTATTATTTTTAGCAGGTATATGAGATTTTTTCCTTGTCCATAACAAGGTCTCACTGAAATTTCACTGCAACACCTTCAAATAGTGATCACCACTCTACCTTATTTTTTGAATCCTTTTTACTTAAGCATTGATAAGCAATTTGTCTACTTTAATTTGATCAAATTTAAACTGAACTCTTTCAAATCAGTCACTTTTAATTGAAATAAATAAGCAGTAAAATGGGCCTGATCTTTTGATCTGGGAGTCCTTGGTGGGGATCAAGTACACCACAGACAAGCCTCAACAAAGACAAAATCCTAGCTCTCATGCAACAATATGTTCAGTTCCCAGTCACAGTATCAATCTAGGAGACTGAGTCTCTCTTGAAAAACAAAATAGGATCTGTATGGTTAAGTCTACAAGTCTACAATGCCATTCCTTTAAAGAGCCTGTTTGCACATATACTGGCTTATCAAAATAGGAGGCCTTGTGCAATCCCTATTAGCCTAAATTATTTTGTAAATGCAGTTATTCTTTCTATCTCATCCTTTATGACACCCCTGGTGATAGGTAAATCTATCTGGCAATCATCGTTGCAATAATGCAAATATGTTTCTACACACTCCATGATTGCTAAATTATTAAGATGTTAATACCCTGTCATGTATTTCATATTCCCCATTAATGACAGTCCTAAATACTGAATTAATTAATTCAGAAACATCATAAATATGGAATACGTCAGAGGTATTACAGTATTAGTTTTAAGTAACTGTCATCTCTCACCACTAAGATGTAAAGAGCGACACTATTAAAAATAGTTATTAAAAAAATCGAAATCTGTGCATATTATTATTTTGCATATTTATTTTTACTTTTTTCCCTTGACTTTAGAATTTCCAATACTACATTCAAGTAACATTAGCTCGACCACCACTAAGCAATGCCGTGAGTCCTGATTTCAGAGCCTAATCCAGATAATCTCAGCTCCTGATTAAAATAACTTGGTTGCTCAGTCAATATGTAGCTGTCACCACAAATTAAACCTGAATCATTTCCACTTGACTTTGCTAAGGTTTTAAGTCCTTCCGAAGGGATCACTGTCACTCAAAAAAGCTCAAATGATTCTGTACATAGCTAAGAAGCATTTATACATACACAATTTATGTAAAATGTCTTTAGAATACTCAGGATTGAAAGGTGCTATATAAGAATAATTTTTTTCCAAAATTGTGCAAAACCTGGATACATTTATAGACCAAAATAACTTTAAGTGACATATACAAAAAGCTGTCAGATGCTGTAACTCTGCTTTTTCTACAACAGAAATCTGAAAATGGCAGGCTCCAAAGTAAAGACTGAGATAACTTGAGGAATAAAGTAATCTAGAAAGATTTTGGCAAGTGCAATGAGTCACAGACTTCATTCAGTTGATGCCTTAAAAAGGACATGCAACCAAATACTAACGTTTACACTCTGAGATTTCATTAAAGTGGATGTCTCCCCATTTTATACTCACTTGGT
The DNA here is from genome assembly GCF_040954835.1 of Lepisosteus oculatus. NCBI lineage: Eukaryota > Metazoa > Chordata > Actinopteri > Semionotiformes > Lepisosteidae > Lepisosteus > Lepisosteus oculatus. Next base: position 22,848,389 of record NC_090706.1, read on the forward strand.
ATCACTGGATTGAACAGACTATATATTATTGTTCCATTATGATCAAGTGTTTGCATAGAAGTAACAAAAAATAAAACACTATTATACATATCATTCATATTAATCTCATGATCACAATTTGACAGAAAATGATTAAGGTTTTTTTTGTCATCTTACTGTACTCTACATTCTTATAAAGACTGAAACTGTTCAGATTCAACTACAGTAAAGTTGAATAACAACACTAACTACACTTGAGCATAAACCAGCCCAACTATAAACCTCAAATCCAACTGTGCTATAATGTTGCATATTTTTATTTTCTTATCTTTTCATATTTTTTTGCAAGCAACTAATCAGTGATACACCATGTTTCACACCTGCCAGACGGGTTAAGTCTCCATTATTTCTGTATGACTAAAACATGTTCAAAACCACACATAAAACAGCCCTAATCAACAGTATGTTTGAATCTTAAATGCAATACTGCTTCTTAAACACTTTCACCGCACTGTAATTCAGGTGCAACATTGGAGACGATGAAGTTGTTCTGTGACAACATCCTCAATAAAAGTCAATACAAAAAGACTTAATTTCTGTTACTTTGAAAATCTGTCTACATCAGATCACACATAGCAATATAGAACTTATTTATTAATTATTCCACATACTTTTATTATGGTCACATATTGTATAATGTCCTATAATAGAGATATGTATTACAAAGTCATTCTTAACATGACTTTGTTCAAGACTGATTAACAGTGTATATCTTTTACAGTATACATTATATCCCTGTCTTTTTTTACTTACTGTACCATGACAATAGTGATTATATTACTTATAATACATCTAAAATTCAACCCATAAATTGATGTGCTTTGTAAAGTGATAGTACATGGTGTTAAGAATGATGTACACAATCCAAACATTATACTCATTCTAATTAACATTTGGTATATCTTTAGAAGAGTGTATAGTTTAATTGATATATATATAGATTATTTTTATAAACTGATAAAACTCCATTATAGATTGACAGAGATAGATATTCATGAAGTGAAAGAACATTCAGCACAATTTCCCATTAGCCAGTAACAGCTAGTCTCCAGATGCACCAAAAATCTGAGCGTAGGAACCACAAGGCTGGCATTGAATATAGTATCAGTTATTAGGATCACCTGAACATGTTCCAGCATATTGATAGGATAATGAATATTAAACATTAGCTCATTACAGACAGGCTCCACTCCAGTTTTATACAGTAGCAGCCTTGGAGTCATAGCTGGCTATGTGTCAGTCTATAAAGTCCAGTCTACAAGCACTAGTTGCAACTAGAGGCATGTGCAACCATATGTGTTGCATAAAAACAGTTTCAAAAGCCTTGAGTATAAACCTTTCAAACTTAGAAATCAGCACCTACAATAGCACCACAAAAAATACACAAATACCCATCAGGACGTTTCTAACACTTTGTTAGAAAAAAATACTGCACAAGATATTGTGAGTTTATAAGACGTAGAGATAGTAAACATTGGGTTAAATAGAGCTCACAACCTTGTTTCCACAGAGGCTTGTATAGTATATGCATTATATTAAAACTAAATTTCCCTTTTCCTAAGTTTTCTTATTTTGCCTTTATTTTCTTATCTGATTTGAGTAACAGAAACAAACACAGAGGTAGTGAACCAAAGACTGAAACATTATCCTTTTACAACTTTCAGCACAAGAACACTGCCTTTCTCTCTGCTTCTTTCAAATGTCTCAAGTAACAACTGTGAGGCTATAAAGCTGTCATTTAAAGCAATGGGGGAAACTGGTTTACTTCAATCCAAAAATGAAATGTTATTAAAACCATTTACAGCCATTTTAGAAAAAAAAACAGTAAAACGTTTAAGTCATTCAAACAACAAAGGACTAGAAATCTATAATACATGTAATTCACAGTTTCCTCAAATAAAAAAAAGTATTTTTTTCTTCCATAGAAGTGTAGTTCTTAATGTATCTATATTTTATCATCTCTTGTTGGGCTTACGAGACCAGATGGTGCTCTTTCCTCAAGGGAAAAAAAACTCTTAATTAGTAGACTAACTTGTTGAGAAACCATAGAATTTTCAATGATTCATATCTTTCAAGACCAGGGTATGTTTTGTTAAAAGGGGTGCCTGAAAACTACTTACACTATTGTAGAATCACATGTAAAACGAGGCAGATCAAAGTCATTTCCATACTATTCAAAAATTTTATGTAATGTACTAAATATTTATTCATTTTAAATCAGCAAAATAAATCATACATGTTTTTAAAAACAACACAGTCAGGCAATAATTACCATTGCTGCCTCTGTGTGTTGGGTTCAATTCTGGACTTGTGGTGCTATGCAGTATATCTGGTGTTTGTTCTCCATGTGTCTGCTGGGTTTCCTCTGCTCGACCCAGTTTCCTCCACAGTCCGAACACATACAGGTAGGTTGCAAACAACCTTCAAGCATTAGGAAGAATGAATTAGACACAGGGCACCAAAGCTTAATTTCATACACATCTACAGATCATGTCGGACACTGTGATCTTGACAACACTTCCTACAAGAGGTATGTGGACAACCTCCAAGTTTATCTGCCTCTCCAGAAAACCTCCTGGAACAAAACTGTATTTAAAGTGAGCCATAATGTGATCTATTATGATGACAGATCATATTACTTTTTCTGATGTTATCAAGCAAGCATATTGCATATTGCAGAAATTAGGTCTAAAAGCTCTCAAGAAGAAGAATGAACAATGTGACTGGAAAGGCCAAATTTAAATGTAAATATCACATCCATTTGTATCTAAATATCAGTAATGAGAGGTGTACAAAGACGAAAGCACTTGCCCTATTTCCAAGCAATGGGACAATCTGTTAACTTCATCTGTTAACAGAAGCTGGGCATGTTCGCAAAATACTGCTGTGAACATATATCAAGGTAAAATTGCAACCATGGCATTTTATTAACAATTAATCTGAGGCTATATTTATAAAGCCTCTTTCACCTCAACGGATTGCTGTATTGTAAGCAGTATTTTTTTTAATCCTCTAATAGTTTAGCAAACTCTAGTGCGAGACTAGAGCATTCCAGATCTAATTATTTTGTCCATTTTTGAATTGCAAGAAATCTATCTGGGGTATAATCTGAAATCTATCTGGATTCCCCTTTTAATAACTTATTCCTTTTTCATAGGCATGTCTCATAAAAACAAGAATAGGAGCCAATCTCCTGCCCTGTAAACTACATCTGTACCTCTTGTAGAAACCCAGGTAGAATTGATTGTTTTAATCAGTAATACAATGAGTCTTTGTGAAGTACACTGTTAAAGTAGAGGAAAATAAATAGAAATATACAGGCCCCCGAATAAAGTGACAAGCTGTCTGATTAAAAAAAAGCTTTACTATTTTCTATTTATTTATGGTCCGTTACAGTGTAGTAAACAATATTGCAAGACTATTTACATAAATAATTTTGGTTATAGAAAAACATGATTAAAAATAATGCTTATGTACATACTGTAGGACACATACTATAAGTGAAAAGAATGTACAAAATTATCAATTAGAGTAAATATCTAGAACAGAGAGTGCTCCATATTCCACCAGAGAGGAAGTTAGTCAGTGTTTTCTATTCCTGGGTATAGCAGGCTGCTGAATGTCTGACAGCTCTAGAACAGTAATGCCATGTTTACTACTCATTCTTAAGAAATATTTCAGGACATTGAGAGAGGCTGAGACGTTATTTTTTCCTCTTGTAGGCTTGCATCTGAACATCTTTTGTCAGGGAAAGTTTTACTTTGTAGAAAATCAAGATGTGTATCTTGTTTACCCAACAAAATATGGTTAGGTTTGAATTGCTTTTGGCCCTAACAAAATACATTCAACGGTCATAATTTTTAATACAACGGCCATAAAAAGTATCACTGTAATGTGAATACTCCAGATTTTACAGCCAATTGTTGTTCATAGTGCAGTTACTCTTTCTACTGCAGAAAAACCCTTCTCAAAATTGGGAGTCCATCAGCTGAATACTAATATTTACATCCAGGCTGAAAATGCATAACATGCACTGCACTATGCACTTCTGAATGAAACATGAAACAGTTGCAAAAAATGTACAACATTTCAACGCAAATATTAAATTACTCGACCATTTCAAGAAGTTCACTATCCAAAGATTCTTAAGTGCCAATGAAATTGCTATAGTCATATATTAAAAGAAACCCAACATAATCTAATTACTCTCTTCACCAGACCCTTATGAAAGGGAGGACTGATCCACCTGATGCCATTGGGCTAATAAACAATCTAAAATACTAATTAGTGTTGTGGCTTGAGGGCTTGGGGAGAGGAAGCTTTTAAAGCTTTTAAAGAGTTCAGAATTGTAGTGGCAGCTTATGCAGAGGAATTAGTAGTGTAAAGAGCTGAGGAACATGCTTAGAATAAATTTTCAGTAAGCCATTAAGAATGACTGTGGTGCAGCTACAAGCAACCCCCTTCCCCCGTGGGATCCCCGGGCCCTCATCCTAATTAATGACAAAAGGACATTATGCCATTTTTCTGTGACCTTGCGTGCCATGGAATGTCACTTAAACTATGGCTGCAATGGATTAAGTGTTACCCAGCAAGATGGGGAAAATACACTAGCGGCTTGTCAACAGGGTAGCTACTGACTGAGAAAATACTATCGTCAATCCTAGTGGCCTTTGACCTGCATTGCCATGGTGACCCTTTTAAATGGCTCCCCCACCCCCACCCACCTCTGTCTAGATTTTGATTTGAAAAATACCTCATCATTAACGGTATTAGTGACAGTAATATTAATTAGCCCGTTCATGATGATCACTTTCTATTTCCATAAAAGACCAGAGCATATTTCTTATTTTGTGGTTTACTATGCAAGATAAATTGCATAACAACTTGTAAACATATAAAGTAAAAACTGATGCATCCTTTTTGCTTACTTAAATAATCTAAATGTGACTCATTAATCAGCAACTAATTATCTATCTCAACATACGATTTTGTGATTATTTTAATAATATATAAAAACATGTTGCCTTATTAATTATTGTATGGATCCATGTTTTTCGTAGCGCACTGAGCTTTACCAGTCTACTAAGCAAAAATTATCGACTCAGTTACACAAAACGCTTTATTGTAGCATTTTTCTGGGTCCTATTTTTATCTTATCGCGTCACCGACATTGTACTGCAAACCAAGCAAAGAGCTAAATCAAAAAGCTTTTTCTTTATGTATAGATCGACGGTTGCTAATTATACAGTGTTAAGAAAATCGTATTCTGAAATTTCAGTCATGATTAGACTGAGAATGGTGAAATAACATGAAGTTAGTCATCACAGAGAGCTTTTGAGAGATTTGGTTACACCTCTCCCGGTGTCTTTGCTAACGGCTGTCAACAGACAATTGACTCACAGAGGAAAATATGTCGTGTGCTTAATAAGAAATGCTTTAAATAACAGTATTAATTTAATATATTTTATATAGTTATTAATATCTATGATATTACTGTTAAGATGCCTGAATTCAATGCGCATTTCCTACACACAACTTTTGTGTCCAGATAAATCACGCTGCAGAAGACACCAGCCCCTTTTGAAATGTGTATATATACGTACATTGCATTAACTTTACAAAACCCAAGTACAATAAATGGTAAATTAATGTATAAGAAACAATGTAACTATAGATCTTCAATCTTATTTGCGCACGACCCCCTATACAGAAGCAAATTATGCAATAAAATATGTATCTTACGACATAATACTACTTAAACACCACACGTATAGAATTTTAGGTTTGTTTAAATAATTTGGTTGTTTAGATTGGGGAGAGCTGTTTCAGATCGAAACCAGATTACTGTTGTCATTACAAAATTATGATGGTGCTAAAGTGTTTAATTTTGGCCTTAGTCACACTTACCTGTAGATCGAAATAGGTTAGTGCTTCAAATCACACTACAACAGTAACAAGAAAATACAGCCTTCCTGAACCTTAATATACAGAAGCGACAAGAGTCGCATCGTGTCTGATAAAGGCATCACGCCAGGACAACTGGGCATTTTTATCAGCTCAGTGGAAAATAAATAAATAATAAACCAAAATCACACTAACACATTAGCACGATGCCGTACACACGTTCCAACAAACACATTGGCTAAAATAAATCAATTAAACCGACTTTGTATCATCTCCGTGCACCAGAAGGTGCGCTTCACTTAAAAATAAGAGAATTTAAGGAGCAGAGTTTTTGCATTCCAAGGCACTTCGGATTAGCCATCAGTAGCTCTTTACTCACCAGTGCTACACACACATAGTTCCTGTGTTTCTGCTTCCTGCTAAATGATCTGTTTATAATATTGGCATGAATGTAAATAATCCATAAATAAAGATGTTAGATTAAAAAAAATAAAAATACCCCGTTTAAAATGGATCTTGATAAGACTTTCAATGCCAGTATCCACAAGAAAAGGAAAGTGTATTGTCTTGTACTGCTGATATGATTTGTAAAAACAGGGATCCGATTAAACGCCTTGGTTTAAAATACAAATTCCCAATCCATATGCTGAGTCCTCCTGATTGAAGTGGTCCTCAAGAGTACATTCCCAAACAAATCATTCGGATACTCTCCTCTTACTCGTGGAACGGTGTTTTATTTAGTTAATCCACCACAAAAACGGATTTAAATTTGTTTAAATAAGAACTGGCACAGAATCGCAGGCTGCTAGCGAGCACACCTCTTAAAGAAGCTAAGAGCACTGAAGCGGAGCAGTAAAGCAGGATACTACTGAGATGGGAGGGTTTGAAAATAAACCAGCTCCCACAGTCGGCAGCATCATGTGTCCTTAAAGAAAAAAAATCGAGAAAAACACTCATCACGTCGGTGAGGTGCCAGAAGGACAAACCAACATCCTTTTAACCGCGAGCAGTAGGCTCTCTACAGAGATTAGCTAAATGCTATATGCGTTTGAGAACCAGGTGCATCTTATTTTTTCCTCCTCTAGCTCGTACACAGACTAGCAACTGGACTCTGCTGTAGTTCCTCAAGGGTGTGTATAGTCTGCAATACTCCCCCCTTCTCTTTCAACCGGGCAGTGCTAAATGCGAAAATTCAAATGAGCATATGGCTGGGAAGCAAAATATCTACACCACTACAACACAGATCACAGGGCAGATATAGAAAATGGATAATTTGGGAAAGGCGCATAAAAAAGGAGAAAAAATCCCGCCTTCCGGGTTCAACCCCCAAAGCTGGATGGACTAAGCGTCTTTGTAGATATTATTCATTACTGGCATCTAAAAAGTTATTACTATACTCGAGCTCGTAAAGGCAGAGAAAAGTGAAGATCTCATAAGACGACTTATTTTTAAAGGAAGATCTGCATAGATTGCATATTGGTGTCGTTTTTATTGCTTTAAGAAAGTAACATTCACTTCGAAGGTTAAAACGGGAAACATGAATACGGCAACACTGTACTAACCGTAGCACACATTGCTATTTAACAGGTAAATTACCTGTTGCTTAATAGGGTTACTCCTACTGTGTCTTTCTTTTAAGGGAATTTTCCCATAAGGATGGGAATGGTCCCGTAAACTGAATTATTAACAAGCAGCTTGTCGCTTGTTTAAAAATATATGTAGTCATTAAATTCATACTTAGGAAATATCTAACAAGATAAACATAAAAAATGGTAAATGTATTGTATAGTGATATTGTCGAGCAGTTTCATCCAAACTTTCTGTTGTACAAAGTGAGTTCCGAAGGCTAAATATTCAGCATTTTGTAAGGAAATGTAAAGGAAGCACCGAAGGGATAGAAGCTACTATGCAGGTATTTTAACAGGCCTCTCGACGGTAGAAATTGCTTATAAATGTGTTCACGATGGCAGTTTAATACGTTTATACAACATACTAAAACCCCAGAAATAACAACGACAAATATTATGATCATATTCAGATATTTCTGCCAAAAAATCATTTTCTACGTTCTATTTACAATATTGAGCTAAAATGTAACCACCAGAACAGCTACAGAATATGAACTATTTTGTTGTCAAACCCCAGAAGAAATGAATTTACGTATACGTTTAAGCCTAGTTTGAATTGCAAGTTATGCCTTTTTTACTTTTAAGCGCTTATTTGGAAAGTTTTATCATTTTCAATGCGTATCCAGTTCCAAAATATGTTTATATTGTTTGCACCCAAGATCAACTTTTTAAGTAGATTATTCATCTAAAAAAATCACCCACGCTTCACTTTCAACCGATTCTTTGTAATCAGAGTGGAACAGCAGTCTTAAAAACGGTGGGTTTGCATCAGAACGGGGTCAAAAGGGGGCGCTATTTCCTCTAAGACCGGCACTGCAGTAACAAAGAGATACAGGTAATTTGGGAGGTGTAGTTTGCTAACCTTTTCAGAACTAAAAATTAAAAAAGATATCCTTTGTTCAAACTCTCTTTCTATGACGTGAAGTGTATATGATTCTAATTAATTATTCAGATTAAAACTTAAAATACCTAAACATTTACTCAAAACCCTCCTTTTCAGAAAAGCCTTTACTTAACTGCTTCCATTCTTCACCCCTCTGCTCTTCTTAATACCATCTTCCACGGTCTCCTCAATTGTTATTGTTGTATTGTTGTAATTATAATTGTGTCCTGTCTTGTGAAATTTTCTTATTTATTGTTGTAGTCTTCTTATTTATTGTTATTGTCATCCTGTAAAGCGCTTTGAGAAGCCACCTTTAAAGGCGCTATATAAAATAAAGTTTATTATTATTATTATTATTTACCATCTATTTCAATTTTAAAAGAAAAAGTTTATTCAGTATGTTGTACGTAAGAGTTTCAAATACTGTAATTAAAAATGAATTTAGGATGTACTGAACAAAAGTCCCTCCGCAGCAGTTAATTAAATTAAATGTTGATTTTTTTTTCTGGAGAATCTTGTCTGAAAAATAGTTTCTAATTGTTGTGATACTGTCATGATCATAATCCCTCCTCTTAAGGGCGCTCTGGCTCTTTCACATTTTGCAGACTCCGTGCACCTGCCCTCAGTCCTGCCTCTCTTTATATTAGCCAGGTGCTCTCACCACTCTGGGCTCTGCATTGGAAGATGGATGCCGAAGGCCCGGCTACCATCAAGTCGCCCTACGTCCGCGGCTATCGGTGTCCTGACCCTGCTGAGTGCTCAGTGCGCCTGGCCTCATCATCCTGTTTTTATTTCCCTGTCCCTGTACCGGATCCCATTTCAGTTTTTAACTTTGTCTTGTTTTCGTCGCGGATGGATCAACCGGATTAGGACCTTGGACTTCGCCCTGGACGTCCCCCTGGACTCCGCTGGACTTGTTTGCCGTGGCCACTCCCCCCAAGCACCAATTCACTGTTGTCACGCCCCTCTGTTTGTCAACCTGCCCTGATGCTCGTCATCTCCTGTTGTCCTTTTTCACTCCCTTCCGGATTATACCATCTGCATAGGGTCGAGAACTACGCTCCGTTACACAGTACTGTTATCAGACCTATATGAATGCAGATTAATACTGACAACAAATTTAATTTTACATTTAATCCAGATCTTTAGAGAGCCGCAGCATGGCCTTCCACAAAATACTGCATCTATTGCTCTGTGCAGAGTTACATTTGACCTTGGGCCAGTCAATGCTGGTGAAGTGATAAATCCATCTGCCAAAAAAACACTTTCATTTTGCCAGATATCCATGTAATCTAGGAGATAATATAATATATGTATTATATTATATTAATATGTAATATAGGCTTAATCAAGAGTGCTATAATACTATCTGTCTCTAATATGTAAAAACACTTGTCACGGTTTCTCATGATTTTCATGGCATTGGTGTATTGGATTAATGTTAGTAGAAAAAGCTGGGTATGGCAAGACATTGTTTTCTTCAGGTCATGCCATTGTAATCTTAACAGTGTGTGGTCTTGCTGGAAAACAACATTTCTAGACTGGCTTGCAGGTACAGAAAACTGTTGAGTCAATAATTTTGTTACTGACTAGATAGGCTACCCTCCTATTGGATATAGGAATTCCTTCCTACAGTATATTATCCCACTTTCACTGACCTACTTAAACAATACAACATGTGGAAAACATTTTCATACATATTCTATCACCTCTGTTAAGGGCAAAAGGCATTCATGAATAAAATCTTCTAGCCTTATTCGCCTTCACCTCAGGTATTCTGTGGTACACAGAATTTTTCAAATGTGTTTCTTACCCTGAATATCCTCTAGACATGCAAACCATTTACACACAGATGGTGAGATACAGTCAAGTTGTTGATAAGAGCATTATTTCATCCTGGAATTTCTCATTCTCTGGACATTGCAGTCTGAAAATTGCATACTTGGATTGCACAGATGGATGAAGTGGATGTTTGGACCTAGGTTGATGTGGTAATTGTCTGCCTTTCAGTCTTCTAACCTGTACCTACAGAATGTTTTTTTCTGTTGGTTGTTAAAACAAAAATGCCATTCTCTTCAATCATGTCAATTACATCCAGGTATCTTTATTACTTTCTGCCACTTTTTATTATTTTCTCTTTTCTAGGACATGTTCGTAACTCTAATATTTTTGTTTAATTTAAATTAATTTTGTTTTAAATTACAATTTATGTAGATTCTTAATCAATTTCGCAGTTCTAATTTACCCATAATACTAGCACTGAACAGTTATTTATGAAATCTGATGTCCTGAACCTAGACTGCCATTTTCCAGAGGAAAAATACTTCTTAAAGGAAACCAAGAAACCTACGTGCTATTTAAAATATAGATAAAATTATATGTGCATAATGAATGATTGACCTGAAATCTGAGACTGTGGTAATTTTGTGTCCAGACACATTATATGAGATTTTTCACACAAAAGAAATTATAATAAACAATATCCTAAACCAGGGGTGCTCAACCTTTTTTAATGTAAGATCTACTATTTCATTTTCAGTCCAGTGCGATCTACTAGTGTGAATTTGAAGCTCTGATATAGGAAATACTGTGGGCACATCAGTACGATAACGATAACCTTAAAAGACAGCAAATAAAAGCAAGTGATTCATGTTATAGTGAACAAGTAAAAGGAATATCCTACCTTAATGTGAGCATTGGCACTGAGAAGTTTACTTGAAAACACTTATAATTTTTTTAACCTGTTGACACTGCTGATCATGTCGATGACACTTTTATTTTGTCCCTGCAGCTGAACATTCAGCTCACATAGCAGTTCAGTCAAATCTGTGAGGAACTCCAGAAGCCACTGGTCATCCTCTAATTGGGCATATTCACCACGTTTAGATGACTTGAGAAATTCTTTGATTTCAGGCAACAGCTGTCTGAACCTCTCCAAAAATGTTTTGTTTTTTAAATTTTCAAACAGCAAGTCAGCAGCCTCAGCAAACGCTTTTTTAAATTGTTTCTCGATAATGGGAAGGTTACTTAATGTCAAGACACCCACTTATCCTGCCAACTTTCTCTGACTAAATGGGTTAAGCAAATGACATCTAAAAGCATTTAGTGCATAGTGACCCATTTATATGAGAAGAAAGCCCTTTATTAAAATAATCAAAGCAGGAAAAAAGAGGTATTGATATCCCCCAAAACAGGTTCCTAAAATCCAGTTTTTCTGGATAAACACTTATTTATTTACTAACTACATTGATTTTTACTGTACTGAAAGCAAAAAATCTATATGTTGAATTTTAACTCTACAGAAAGGGATTTGCTTGTTTTAAAAATTTAGTAACTGGTTATTTTCAAATACAATGGCTTTCCACCACCAAACAAAAGCACAAAGAACATGAAGAATAAATTACCGAAATCTTGATTACCTTAATATTATGCATTTGTTTATTTATTTGTGCAATGATTATACTCAAAATGTCTGTATAATCAAGACAGGCACCTGAGGCAACATATCAGATATTGTGAATTGTATATATGGGAAACAAAAATCAGATTGTTCCATATCAGCATATTTTTTTCTGATATTCATCCTTGAACAGAAATAGATGGGTATCAAACTTGAAAGTTTTTCTTTAGGATATAGATGGAGTTTTTGTATGTTCTCCCTATGTTCATGTGGGTTTCCTACAGGTGCTCTGGTTTCCACCCATAGTCCAAAGACATGCTAGCATTTTAATTGGCTTCTGGGAAAATTGGCCCTTGTGTTAGTGTGTTTGTGTACCCTGTGATGGATTGGTCTCCTGTACAGGGGTTATTTTATCTTGTGTCTGTTGCTTGCCATGTTAGGCTCCAGCATTGAACGTGACCCATTACCAGATAAAGCATTTTAAAATATTGATGGATAGAATTCTTAACCTTGTATATACAAGTAAAGATCACAATCACTTTTTACCAACTGGTTTCACTAAAGATCAAAGTAGTCATGAAAGCAGTGATTTAGAAAAAGAAAATCTCTTGCCATACAGTAAGTACTCTAAGTTTATAAAAACATTGAAGTCTGAAGAATGGTATTCTGTGATGGTGTAGAGGTGGGTTAGAAGTACTTTTGTGGGCTGATTGATGTGTTATTCTATGCCCTTCAGATTGGGTCTGCAGTAAGGTGCAGATTGATTTCCAATGCATCAAAATGCTGGGGATTAATGACATACTTTCACAGCTTTTATGTAATTAAAGCTTCAGGTACAGTATTGATTAACCATTACAGCATCATGGTTTCAAAGATATAACTCTTTTGAATTTATTGTAATCTAAATTTACACAATGATACAATTAGTTTTTACATTCAGTTTTGAGTTTAAATGTTTAGTTTCTTCTTCTGGACTTGGAGTTGTTTTCTTTTTTTGTGTATGAAACATTAAATCAACTTGAAGCAATAACAACAACAACAAGAAACCCATAGACAGTCTCCATGACCCTTGTCTAAAACCTTTGATTGCAAACACAAACTCAACTGAATTATAATACAGGCTTACATTCACACAAAGAACAGCTGCCAAATCATCTTTGATTTTTATGTAATTCAAATGGATTTGTATTTGTAGATTTTTGTTGTGTGTGGTAAGATTATATATAAATATATTACATAAATTAGATGGATGTGTGGTTTAGCAAGCAAAGAAAATCTAAGGGGAATGGATGTTTAAGATGATCGATCTTTATTGTTTTATTTATTGTGCCAGCTTGATTCAAATGTCATAGCCACATTTCTTTCAATAAACAAGCCTACTCAGATCAGAGAGGATATGAGCATGATGAGAAGACAATAGAAGAGCAACAGATGTCTGCTGATATGTCTTGATCCCAATGTCTTGTGCACAAGCTTGAACAAGAATGGAGATAATGTTCCTTTAGAGTATTATGTTTTTAATTAAGAACAAAGATCAGCTTTGTGTTTCTCATTCTCTTCTCTCATTACCATAGGCATTAGGCAGGAATCCTATTGTTAAAGGTTCCTGTTGTTCACTCAAAAGAAACCATCTTTATGCACTGTTACCCTACCTCTCCCTCTTCACTAGTGGGAATAACCTGGAATTTTTTCATTATTAGTTAGGAAGACAGGAAGTGGTTCATATCTACTCCTGCAATGACACATTTAACAGCTGTATTTAGCAGTAAACACCGCTTTTATCTGCCTTCAAAGGGCTTGAGCAGTAGTGACATGTCATCAAAATACTTCCTTGAAAGAGCTCTGCAAACCTAACTTGAATTTTCATTGCTTCTTTTATATGTGAGGTGCATTTTTAGCAGTGAGGATAAGAATGACTGTCTTTTACCTCTCAATGTGCTGTGTTCTGAACAGTTGGAATCTGGCATCAGACATAAATTGAATAGCAAAAAATTCCATACGTTGGTTTAGGCAAATCACAGCCTGAAGCCAGTGAAAAATGTTATAAAAATGATCAACTACACCTCAGCAATAGCAAGTGTGAGCCTGGTCAGTACCTGGATGGGAGACCTCCTGGGAAAAACTAAGGTTGCTGCTGGAAGAAGTGTTAGTGGGGCCAGCAGGGGGCGCTCACCCTGCGGTCCATGTGGGTCCTAATGCCCCAGTATAGTGATGGGGACACTATACCGTAAACAGGTGCCGTCCTTCGAATGAGACGTAAAGCCGAGGTCGTGAATCTCTGTGGTCATTAAAAATCCCAGACGTTTCTCGAAAAGAGTAGGGGTGTAACCCTGGCATCCTGGCCAAATTTCCCATTGGCCCTAACCAATCATGGCCTCCTAATAACCCCCCTCTATGAATTGGCTTTATTACTCTGCTCTCCTCCCCACTGATAGCTGGTGTGTGGTGAGCGTTCTGGCGCACTATGGCTGCCGTTGCATCATCCAGGTGGATGCTGCACACTGGTGGTGGAGGGGAGTCCCCATTACCTGTAAAGCGCTTTGAGTGGAGTGTCCAGAAAAGCGCTATATAAGTGTAAGCAATTATTATTATTATTATTATTATTATTATTATTATTATTATTATTTTTGTTTGCTGCTGTATGAAACAGAGCCAAGTTTCCAGTTTTCTACCTCTTCCTTACTTATTAATTTGCCTGAGAAGTTGCAGTCCAGAATATAAATTATAATATTATAAGTTCATTACCTTTTTTAGAAAAGCTTAGAACACCAAATCAAATGGTACACCAGCCGAACTGAAGTAGACAGGTGATACATGAAGGCACATTATTTACTTGCCTTGTATTGTTAGAAACTTTTAGAGAGTACCTTACAATTTTCTTGATCTTTAGAAATACTTGAATAGATCTGAATAGAAATACTTGAATATAATCCTTACATTATAGCCTGCTGCAACCATGGCTGCTGGTGCTGCTATACATGCCATTGTGTGTCTCTATGCTGGCCCACCAGGTAGATACATCTGTTCTGACCAAACTATCCTATTCTCCTCCCCACATGTCCGGACGGTGCCCAGGACAGGTAGCATCTGATTTGGATGCTGCATCACTGCCATGGATTGAAGAGGGACATCGTGAATATCGTTTAGGAGGATTTTGCTGGTCTACAAAGATTTGCACAGAGTACTGAAATATAGAAGACATGATGGATGGATGGACTAATTCATTTATTTCCTTTTTTTAACTTATATAATGTTAGCATGCCCAAAGGGGTTGGCCAGCCAGTTGACCTTGGACCCCTAGAGGTTTTTTTTCTCCTTACTAAGGAGTTTGTGGTTCCTCTCCTCTGTTGTCTTCTGGTCTTTTCTGTTTTGTATTCACAACATGTATGGTCACTTGCATTGTTAAGCACCTTGGGGCAACCTTGTTGTGAAAGGCACTATATAAAAATAAATTGAATTGAATTGAATTGAATCTGTATGAGCAACCTAGGTTTGTTCTGTGCAGTATGTCTGATCCTGGCAGCTGGCCTCTTTATTGTTTTTATGCACTATGCAGACCCTTGAAAAGAAAGAAGAGTTACTGTAAAGGGATATTTTCCTCACTACTAAGTTCTTTCATACACAAAGAGCCCCTTGAATGCACTGAGAAATAAATACTTCCTGTAATCCATGAACAAAAGATGTCAGTTTTTTTATTTACTGTAAAAATGCAGGAGGCAACTGAAAAAGGCCTTTTCTTCTGATTCTGGGATTCCCTTAATTTCCTATGAAAGGCCCCAATGAATAGATTTATACATGTAGTACTGTGTGGCTTTGTGTTCCAACCTTTTTATTCATTCTAAAAGGATGACAAAATCTAAGGATTCTTGTGCAGGCTGATGACTCACTTGCACAATACCAATATTATAGCATAAACAGTTGACAGCGGTCTGCTATATATAGAAGTTTGATCTTCAATTGCTTGATCTACTGTCTTTTATACACTACAATATTTGAATGCAGAAATACCACTGGGAAACAAAAATATATTATTTGATTTGAAGAAGACCGGGTGAGGTGTATATCCAGAAAAATGTTAACAAATGCATTAAAAAAGAACATTCTCTAGTGTGTGCATGTGTGTTTAATGCCCTCATAAACTGCATTGTAAAACCTAGTAAGTCATAGAAATATTATTTCATCCCATTGCATATTGATGACTGTTTATGTTTTCTTGTTATCTGAATTTTTCTCTTCTTTGTCATCTCACACAATCTGTGAAATGTTTCATTGTGTAATTGTTACTGTGAACAGAAAATAAAACTGATATGTATATTTGATATTTATTTGCTGATATGTCACCTGCAAGGCTACGATGTGTTTCTAAGCTGTTTAGTGAAGTATTTTAAGTCTCATAATAATTGTCCACAAAATCCAGCTTTCACCACATCAATGTTTCAGTTATAGTGTTGTAATGTTGCCATACCCAAAATGTAAATGTAGTGGCTCTCTGAAGGCACCAGTTCAGTAGGGTTTGGGCATTTACTGGGACAATTATTAATTGTAACAGTAAATCACAAAATTAATTTTTTGATGGCTTTAGAATCCAACCATGCGACATAACTCAAACAACGCACACACACAGGTACTAATACACGTGGATACATTTATTAATACATAGAATATGCAAATTAACCTAACAGATCTTATCGAGAGGATTCTCAGAATACAAAAGGTATATATTCAGTCAGTTACAAAGTGTTACACATATCAAGAGGACATACGTTCAGTATATCATTCATTAAGACCGTTTCATAAATGAACTTGGTTATAACTCCTACATTAGATACTCGAAACAAGTACATAACTCTTAGGAATTAAATTGATATCAACTGGTTGGGATAACAATTGAATTCTCGAGCTGTAATGCATTGAAGTTGAATACTCATCCAATCTTTGGGGATTCAGATCTCCTGCGGGCACAAAGAAACAGTTGCAGGCTTGTTGCTGTCCAATCCGCGCTCTCTGGCTCGGTGCCAGACTGTGCTGTGCGGCTTGCGACGGTGCGCTGCTGATGCTCACTGACCGGCTAGTTAGTGTTGGCTTTAACTAGCAAAGTTTGCGCACAGGAGAAAAGATGACTGTGGGTCCCAGCAAGTCAGGAAGAGGACCGGTTCGTTCCTGATGAAGAGCTAGTTCTGAATAGTGATTCAGCTGTCCACAGTTCTGACCTGTTCACGAGGCCTGCTGCTGGTGCTAACCTTGGGTGGATCCTCTGGTTACTCTCTGGCAACCTCCGCTCTAGACTCTTAGAACAAAGGAAAGTTCTGGCACTCGGACACACTGGCCGTTCCGTGGTTGTCCGGGCTGAGTCTCAGGATGGTCAGGAGGCGCGCTGCGAGAATGTCCTGCCCTTGGGAGCCTTCTGCTCCTGGGCCGTCCTGCCCTGGAATTCTCCTTTGAATTCCCTTTAGAAAAGTCTCAGAATTCTCCTGAATCTTACTGAATCTCTCAGGCTTTCTGTGTTGCCTGTTTTTACCTGGAGGAACTTCAGCTTGTTGATTGGCTGAAAGTTCCATGGGCATCAGAGTCCCACGTGGGTTACTCGGCCCTACCAGTCCCTGATTGGTTGATCAAGGTGAGATATGAGTCACTTACTCCTGACTCTTAGGAATGCAGTCCAGATGTCCATCTGGCACTCCCTAGACAGATAGGTGCCAATGGATGACCATTGATCATGATAGCCAGGCTTAGCTAAGTGCATCCCCCTTTGGGAGCTGTCCTAGGAAACCTTATCAAAGGAACCTTAAATCAGCCTGCATGAATAGTTTCTCTGTGGCTGCACCACAGAGATGAACAGAGAAATGAGTCCTCATTTGGGAAGGCTCAGAACACTTAATTCTTTCTTATTAATAAGCCTCTCCGCTACAGTGTATTAAATCTAAATATCTTTGTCATGAAAAATAAAGAATTTAATTTGTTGGATTCAAGTAATCCATTATCAGAAAACAGTTTATTCCTGTTACGTTTTTTGAACGGTAACATTTGATCCAAATACAATTGATTCTCTGAGACTTAGAAGTTTGATACATACATAAGAGGTAAAGAAGAAAATAAATAGCTTTGGTGCTCTGCCACAAAAAAAGCAGAATGGGGAAAATCACAAAGTGAAGAATTGCTGGCCCCAGTTTATTGAGATGGTCTTTCCAATTTGACTTTTGGAACTTTTCCAGTGTTTGTAGCAAATAATGCAGTCTTACTGCCACATTCATCTGGGTTTGCTTTGTGATAAGTTGTTCCTGGATGACTTTTTCGACTGTATGCTTGTATTTTAAAAAAATCATTTTCAAATTCTTTTTGTTTTGGATCTTCAATAGCAAATCCAAATTGAAAAATACAGTCAAAAATGTCATATTTTTCTAGCTACAGTATTTCCTCTGTTTCAAACCCCAAAGACCTAACCAAATTTATTATATATATTTACAGCCTCTGCAGCTTCTTTTAAGGTTAAATTATCAAGGTAATCAAGAGATCATCTGCAGTGATTGTATTATTCTGTAGTGAAATTGTTGTTTGGCCTTTTCTGTTTCACAAGTGGTGCTCAATTTCTGCTCTTCCTTTCAACCAAAAGAAGCGCTCTCCTGCATGTACAAAAATTCTGTGATTTATTAAGTGACCCATTTCCTGAATTTCTATAATAGGATGATGATACAACAGTTGTTCAGATTCCCTGTAGTCCACACACAAATGAAATCAACTATTTTCTTCCTAACATGGATGACCTTTGATGAATATGAAGTGCTTGATTTCTGTATCTATTGTCTGCTGAGTAGGTCAGGAATGTAGTTCTTAATGTCCCAGTACCAAGGCTGAGAAATTGTATTGTAAGTCTGTTTCACCAAATATTTGGTTTAAGCTCAATGACAAGAGTCCCAGGTGTTCTAAGAGCTTTCCATGTTCTCTCATTATTGTCTGAAGTTGTCTGCTGCTCTGTTGGGATGTATCTGAGATCTTCTGTAGTGTCCCACAAATCTTCAGACTTCTCAGTGCACAACCACCTTTTAATTGCAGAGGATAATGTTGCACCATTATCAACATGATGACATTGTAGCTTGTTCCTTAAGTATTGGAATAATTTTCATCAAATGCACACTTTGTTCCTTTGTAACTTGTGCTATATAGATTGATGTAATTTCCTCTCCTATTTTCAATTGTCATTTTCAATAACAAGATGGATTTAGACTGTTCTGCCAAACTGACAAGCTGGATTAGCTGCTTTTTGACTTCCAACCCATGAGGCCATTAAGCATCCTCTGGCTGAACACCATTATCTTATACCACTTTACATCCCTGTGTAGGCTGCAAAGGAACATGCTTTCCATGCTGGAAATAAAAGAGACACCATGTTTCAGCTGTTCTATTTTCTTTAGCCTTCATTGGAATGTTGTATTTTCTTCAGCCTTATTTAGCTGACGCAGCTGCCTACTTGAACTACATTTATAAAGTCCTTTGCTCTAAATAAAAAAGTGCTTGCATGAAAAAAACAGAAATGGAAGATGTTTAATATGCTCAATAGTTCTTAACACCCAAAGAAGGCTCCACAGCTGAAATGTTGTATCTCTTTTCTTTTCAGCATGGAATAAACCTTTACTTGTTCCTTTGTAACATTAATGCACCTACTCCCATTCAACACTGTACTTAATGTTTTTTTCCCACTGTCTCTACCATCTTCACTTGTTTCTCAGAAAAAATGCTCCTGTGAGTATACTAACTTATACAATTTGCTTCAGCTTGTGCAGTTTCTGACATCTCCCTTTTTCTGCAACAACCTATTGCCCAATGGTCACTACTGCTGCACTTTAAGTAGTAATCATACTTATCAGAAGGATTTGACTGCTCCCAATCAGAACAGCATCCCAGGATAGATTCTTGGGGTTTACCCTGTATGACTAGAAGCAGTTGACCTGTTTCTCTTACTGTTTCCTAAAGGATCTCAAAGCACTTTAGATATAGCAGGAGCCTGCTCCATCCACCATCAAAGTTCAGCACATAGCTGGGAAAGCACAGAATGCACATTATACACCTGTGGCCTCACTGAACAGCAGTTCTGGTCGAGAAGTAAGGAATTACTACAACAGCTGAATTGATGTAGTACATTAGGGAGGACAGTTTGGAATTTTGTAAAGAGACTTTTTTAGAATATGCTCTTCTACCGTTTAGGAGGAGATACCGAATCCCCTATATAAAGAATAAGAGAGCATTTACTTCATTTATACCTAAAAGCATTCAATTGTTGAACAATGAAAAGACTGAGTGATAGGTAGTGATCTTATTATTATTGTTGTTGTTTTAGATACTTTATGAGCTAATTATCTGTTTTTAAACTTATGGTACTGGATAGGATGTACAGTAGTATCATATTTTTGTCATGGTATTGTATTGTTGCTGTATTGTATTATTGTCATACATTATCATATATGGTATGAGCTCTTAGGAAAATAAAGGTTAATTCAATTTAATTAGTTTTGTACATAATAAAGCTGCATAAGGAATCCCACAATTGTAACCAATTTCATTCTGTTAAAATTTCAAGAAAAAATGTTGAAACTTTACCAGCTAGCTTTTTGAAGGTTATAAAATATTAAACCCAGCCATATAAAGAAAACACATATTTTGGCCTCTCTCCCAGAGTTATAGACTGATCATCCTATATTTGATACACAACAAAACAAATTGTTTCTTTCAGGCCCTCTTTACAAAGACTGCTGACACATTAAGCACTTACAGAAAGTGGGGTCATCACATGGACTCCAGTGATAGGTCTCACAGCATACATTTCCATTGCTTTACCCTTCACTTTGCTGGAATTTACACTTGCTGGACTGCACAATAAACCCAAGTCAGGGCTGCAGAATACCTATGTAACTAAATCAGAAGGAGGTGGGGGGCAATTTCTGGGTGAATGGATATCTGGTATAGTCTGCATAATTTGCACAATTGTAAAAAGTGATAATAAACAACCCCCATGGTCTACCATAACACTAGTATGACAGACGTCTACAGTATGTCCATCAAGGGCAAGCATCCACATACCCCATCCTATACAAAGGGTTAGTGAACCTACATGACAGTAAATAATTTACTTTTTCATTTTTATCCCCCAAATTCTTTATGCATATTTAACAACAGTACTAAGGCAGTAGTTCTGTTACTGAAAACAGTCATAGAAAAAACAATCACTTTGAGAAAATTACAGCTCTACACTGTACCCAGTTTTGTAACAATTCAGTTCCATTAACGTCACTGAGGCTGTGACTTAGGATAAGCTCTGACTATGAATGTGGTTTGAGTTGAATTACCTAACAACTGTTAGTCTGTGACCATTCACTCCACCAGGTGCTAAATAGCTGATAACATAGAATGATGCCTGCAAAAATTGCTATAATTCTATACTGCATTTCATACATTCTGAAATGGCATCAATAAGGCAATTGTCATCTTCTAAATAGAAATGTACTGGACCCGCAGTGGAATCCAGAGGTCTCTAAATACTGGATGTGTCTATTTTGTGGGGAATTAACACATAGATTCTCTCCCTGGCCTTTAGAATTTGTATAACCTTTAACATTCAGCACAGGATAATGTGACCTCCATTGCAGCCAAATATTTCTGCATTTCAATTTTCCACATTTTATTTTAATTCTACTTAATTCCAAGATTGAAAGACACCTGATCCCCTACTTCCCAGACTCTCTGCAGTCACTCAGTGGTAACCTACTTCAGACATATTTTTTTCTAATATTTTCTATCAGAATGAAAACTATTGTGTCAAATTTTGCTTTTTTACCCAGATATGATCCCTTTTTATCAATGCCAGTTATATTACTGAAAGGTCATTATACAGATTCATATCTCTTTCCTTTAGAAATGAAGAACATTTTAAAAAAAAAGGAGGTACAAACCTTCTTTACCCTCCATCATAATGGGGATGTACGATCTGTTGTCAACGAGATGGAGGAGCTAGCGGTGCTGACGAAGAGCCAGTGGGAATATCGTGAGTCCTCTATTATGTGCTTCACAGAGACTTGGTTGAATGAACTGGTTCCCGACGCTAACGCTACAATAGAGGGTTTTCAGATAGTGCGTGCGGATCGGAAAATCAAGGAGAGCAGTAAAAAGAGAGGAGGAGGGCTAGCAGTGTTTGTGAGTAACAGATGGTGTAACTGTAATCATATAACTGTAAAAGAACAGCTCTGCACCCCGGACATTGAGCTACTAGTAGTTAACCTGCGGCCATATTACCTACCCAGGGTGTTCTCGCACGTTACTGTTGTGTTGCTGTATGTCCCACCCTCTGCCGACGCAGCCTCAGCGTGTGACGTCATACACACTGTTACAGCCGGACTACAGACTCGTCACCCACAAACCATGTTCTTGATAACTGGCGATTTTAATCATGTTTCGCTCTCCTCTACCCTGACTACTTTTAGTCAGTTTGTTAAATGCCCTACTAGAGATAACAAGACTTTGGACTTGCTGTTTGCTAATGTCAAGAATGCCTGCAGCTCCACATCACTCCCCCCCCTTGGCAGATCTAACCACAACCTTGTTCACCTCCTATCTCTGTAGAAGCCTCTTGTACTACAGCAACCTGTAACCACCAGGACAGTGAAGAGATGGTCAGCTGAGGCTAATGATGCACTGATGGACTGTTTTGAAACAACGGACTGGGAGATACTCTGTGAGCCTTATAGAGATGACATTGATGGTCTTACCTACTGCATCAGTGACTACATAAACTTCTGTGTTGACAGTGCAGTTCCCACCAGGAAAGTGAACTTGAACTTGAACTTTATTGCCATATGTAACCGGTACTGGTACAATGGAATTCTTACTTACAGAAAGTCTCTCGATTATAAAACAAGTGTAAAAAACAAAACAAAGTGCAAACAGTGCATCAAGACAATGTACAAACAAACAATAGACAATGTGCAAGTAAACATGCAGACAGTTTGAATGTAAACAATACAGACGTGTAAATAATGACTGGAGACGTACAATTAATAAATTACAATGAGGTAGATGGTGATGGTGTAGGTGTGGTCCGAGGGGGATGGCTAAATGTGTTCGCCAGTCTCACTGCTTGTGGATAGAAGCTATTGAAGAATCTAGTGGTAAGTGTCCATATGCTCTTATATCTCTTGCCTGAGGGCAGTGGGGTGAAGAGCTCATGCCCTGGGTGGTGACTGTCCTCTGTGATGGCCAGAATTCTACCACGGCAGCGGTCCTCATAGAGCTGTTTAATCTCGGTGAGACCGCAGCCGATGATCTTCTGGGCCATATTGACCATTCTCTGCAGTGCCTTTCTTTCTCGCGAAGAGGTGTTGCCATACAACACGGTGATCCCGTTGGTGAGGACGCTCTCGATAGTGCAGCAGTAGAAGTTCACCAACACATGTATTGGCATCCCCCATCGCTTGAGGCACCTCAAGAAATAAAGGCGCTGCTAAACCTTCTTCATGATAGAGTCAGTGTTCACAGTCCAGGTTAGATCTTTAGAGATGTGAATTCCCTAAAGCTGGTGACTGTTTCCACTTCCGTTCCATCAATACTGAGTGGGCTGTGAGTGTGTGGCCTGTGTCTCCGAAAGTCCACTATTAGCTCTTTCGTTTTCTTTATGTTCAAGTCCAGGTTATTGCTATGACACCACCTAAGCAGCTGTACAACTTCATCCCTGTAAGTGGACTCGTCATCATCACTGATCAGTCCTATTATAGTGGTGTCATCGGCAAACTTGATGATGCGGTTATTGCTGTGTCTTGCTGTGCAGTCGTGAGTAAATAGGGAGTACAACCTTGGACTCAGACAGCAGCCTTGTGGGGTTCCAGTGCTCAGGGTGAGTGGTGTTGATGTTTGAAAGTGCGCTGCTTCTCCAATAATAAACCCTGGGTCACCAGTGATCTGAAGGCCATCCTAAATAGGAAAAAGAGGGCTTTCCAGGCAGGTGACAAGGAGGAGCTGAAGCGAGCACAGAAAGAGCTGAAGGTGAGAGTTAAGGAGAGCAAGGTGGCTTATGGGAGGAAAATGGAGGACAGACTGAGGGAGAGCAATGAGAGAGTGAGAGAGTGTGGAATGGCATGAGGAAGATCTCCGGATACAAGTTGTCCGGAGGCCAACAGAGTGACGGAGGCCTGGAGAGGGCCAATGAGATGAATCTTTTCTTCAACAGATTCAATACAGGGTCCACTGTCCATTCACCTCACAGGCCTTCACCCCAGACACCCTCTTCATGTCCTCAGTCACCCCATCATCTGATCCCTCCTACTCCTATTCCATCTTCCCCTGACCTCCTCGGCCTATCCATCACAGCTGACCAGGTCAGAAGGGAGTTGAGGAGACTCCATGCAGGGAAGGCAGCGGGTCCTGACGGTGTTAGCTCCAGGGTGCTAAAGATCTGCGCAGACCAACTGGGTTCAGTGCTGCAGTATATCTTCAACCTCAGCCTGAGATTAGAAAAGGTTCCAATGCTCTGGAAGACATCTTGCCTGGTGCCAGTACCCAAAAAGGGTCACCCTAAAGTCTTGAATGACTAAGGACCAGTGGCACTTACATCACACCTAATGAAAACTCTGGAAAGGCTTGTACTGGACCACCTCAGAACCCTGGTGAGTACAGCACTGGACCCCCTGCAGTTCGCCTACCGGTCACACCTGGGAGTGGAGGATGCAGTCATCTATCTGCTACACAGAGCTAACTCTCACCTGGAGAAGACGGGGAGCATTGTAAGAGTTATGTTCTTTGACTTCTCCAGTGCCTTTAACACCATCCATCCACCTTTACTGAGAGATAAGCTAAGGGCGGCTCAGGTGGACACTCCCCTGCTGTCCTGGATTATAGGCTATCTGACCTGCAGGCCACAGTACTGTATGTACGGCTACAGAGCTGTGTGTCCAAACAAATTGTTAGCAGTACTGGGGCTCCAAAGGGGACTGTCCGTGCTCCATTCCTGTTCAACTTTTACACCTCTGACTTCAGGTACAACTCTGAGACATGCCATCTGCAGAAGTTTTCAGATGACTCTGCAATTGTGGGGTGTATTAGAGAGGGGAGGGAGGAGGAATATAGGAGCTTGATTACCAATTTTGTGGAGTGGTGTCATCTTAACCATCTCCAGCTTAACACCAGGAAGACCAAAGAAATGATCTTTGACTTTCGAAGGAATAAGTCTCCACTGAACCCTGTTTCCGTCCAGGGTGAGGACATAGAGGGCGTACATTCCTACAAGTACTTAGGGGTACACCTGGATGATAAGCTGGAGTGGTCTGGTAGCACTGATGCCCTGTACAAGAAAGGTCAGAGCCAACTCTATTTTCTTAGGAGACTCAGGTCCTTTGGTGTGTGTGGAACACTGCTACACATTTTTTATGAATCAGTGGTGGCCATCTTCTACACTGTGGTGTGCTGGGGCAGCAGCATCATGACAAAAGATGCAAATAGGCTCAATAAACTCATCAATAAGGCTGGCACTGTGCTGGGGATGAGCCTTGACCCCATGGAGGTGGTGGCTGAGAGGAGAATGCTGACCAAGCTCACAGCCACCATGAAAAACACCTCTCATCCGCTTCATGGGACTGTTACTGGGCAGCAGAGCACATTTAGCAATAGACTGCTCCAGCTATGTTGTTCAAGGGAACGTTTCTACAGGTCTTTCCTCCCGGCAGCTGTCAGGGTGTATAACGCTGCCCTAGGCTAGGACTGTTAGCCCTTCCTTTGCTCCTCTATGGACAGCATGTTTACTCCATTGTACTTTTTGGACAATCAGTCTGTATAAACCTATGCACATTTTGCACATATTTTATTGTTTTTACAGTGACTATGATCAGCACATTTTGCACACACCTATGTATTTATTTTGTTTGTCTTTTGTTTTTTAACTATTCTGATGTCTGTTTTGCTTGTCTTGGGCTGGACTGCTGTAACACGTCAATTTCTCTACGTGATTAATAAAGTATTATCTATCTATCTAACCTTCCCTTTCAGAGATTTAACACACCCCCTACTGTTTCAGTGACTTTAGTGTGAAGTAATCTCAGCTTTCTGTCTTGTGCATATAAGTCTTATGAAACAAGTGATTAACTAAAAATTTGAGTGTCTTGAAATAATTGTCATGTTCAGTGGTTTTTAATTTGTATTTATTAAAAAAATAATTTTATATTGTAAAATTAGTTTGGTATATATGTCATAATAGGTAACAAGAGTACTATTGTAAACAGAAAAATATAAAATAATATGTTTATGTAATTATCGAATGGTTTTAGCTTAGTAATAACTGAAAAACAGATATAGTTTATTTTTCTCTTACCTTTTAAAATCCAGTGTTGTTTTTTTATTTTCCTTTCCCTAAACATTTCAATGTATATTAAACATTGCAGTAACTCCAGGAATGACTATATTGACTTTCAGGTTATGAACTGATGCACTAGTTGAACAGAGAAAAAAACTGGCAAGAAGAAAAAGCTCTGGGCTTCAAGTGCTAACATCTTTGTTGAAATGATTGCGTATTTATGCCATTGTATTGTGTTATATAAACGTATACATGGCTGGTATTGAATTTGAATTTGCTTGTAAAATTCAATTCCTTCTGGATGGTAAGATGATGGTTTAATATTTTTGTTGTGTGAGAGAACAGATTCAACCCTTCATTTTTCAACCTGAATCAACATTTAGAACAGCAAATGTACTGAAGTAGGAATGACTGAAGTATAAATGCTTTTCAGACCCTCAGTACAGTACAGATGCAGCCATTCAAAATGCTTGGGCGATACCGCATTATTTTCCAGTATGCTGTACACAGTCTACCGCAAGCTACCGGTAAATACCGCGAGTTACCGGTAAATACCGCTAGTTACCGTAAATTCTCCTATAATACGACAAGCAAAATAATAGTATCCGGAATTTCTGCAAAGGTGGAGCTTATAAAGCTCAACCTCTCATGTTTGAGCTGTGGCCATCAGTCTTTAACGAAGATATTACTAATAGTATTAATAATGAATGACCTTGGACAAGCTGTAAGTGTAAACTCAAAGTATTGCCCTGGTCAACATTCTTTTTTTCATTGACCATCTTTGTAAAAGTAACACCACAGCATTTCACAATCACGCATTTGTTTCCAATCATGCAAAGTACAGTGATTCACCATGCCTTTCACATGCTCATAAAAGAGATTGATTTAGGAACATAAACATATTACCGTATGCAAACTGTACTGTATACAGTATGTATATGTATATTTAATGTCTTAACTGTGCCCGTTTAAGTATTGAATATTCATATCTAATTTTACCACTGAAGGGAAATCTTAGTAGCTGAGCATAAAAAGAATAGGAGCATACTGCAACGCGTGTGAAGGCCATAAACGATATTAATTTTGGAACATAAACATGGCTGGTATATGGCTGGTCTCGGTACTTTAAAGGAAACATACACGGAACATGGTTTCATTATGACCAGAATCGGTCTTGAGATATTTTTAACTTGATTTATAGTATTTGAGAGGTATGTCTTAACACCGATACTACAGTGCGTAAATACTGCTCACGTATATGTTTCTAGGTTTATATTATGCATTTCATACGGTCAAATTACTTTTGAGCAACTAATAAGAAGCGCGAAACGGTATGCGTTTTAGTTTTGTTTTGTGCTGGGACTCTGCTTTTAACAATGTCCCCGTGGATTGATTAGAGATATCAAGTACATACAAGTCATTTTTTAAATGTTGTAGTTCGTCTTGTAAAAATGTTACGAGTACATCATCTATCAACAATTACACAGGTTCTGTTTCCATATTGCGGATTTTGGTTACGTAATATTATTTTCTAGATTTCACGTTGTGAATATATGATTTGGGCAAACAGAGCCGCAAAGAAGTACATTATGGGTTGTTGTTTTGGTTTTTTTGCAGTTTTATCTAGAACAAGCAATGTTTAAACCTTTGTCTGATTCTTGTGAAACTATCCACATGACAGTTACAGTACCTAGGAGTACGCTGGGCAAACTTTCCGAGGTCAAATTCTTCCAGCACGGGGGTACCTTTAAAGCGGAGACGACGGCACTGAAATTTTTTGGTGCGCCTTCTCTTTAAAGCTCTGGCCAAATATGAAGACAGTACGTACAGTTATAATTCAAACGGAATTAAATACTACACATCCCAGTTACCATGGTGGTGCTTGTGATCATTGCGTTTAACCAACAAACAGGGCGAAAAATCAGTCACATGACTTTGGGGCAGAGTTTTGAAAGCTTAACCTATCGGCAACAAAGCGAAATTTACACGATAGGCTACCTCAAACTGTCAGTTACACGACTGTGTATGTCGCTTAAGCCACTCCTATTTGGCATTTTAGTAATGGAGGCGAGAAGATGTCCCCCCCCCTCTCTGGGTGTCTGATTTGCCGCCATCTTTAACCGCTTCGTGTCCGAATGGTAGTAGCTACGCGTACGAAATAAAGTTCATCCCAGCTACAAAACATATATATTTTTGTGGTAAGAGGGAGCAAAACATCAGTATTTACTGCTATTAATTAGTGTACGATTTATAGTTGAAATCTGAGCCTAAATATAAAGTTAAAATCTCGACAAAGCAATGTAGGAAATACAGAGAAAAGAAATCCTTTCTGACATCTAAAATCAGTTTCGATCAAGGTCTCTAAAACGAACAAGAAAAAGAGGATTTTCGGAGGGCAATTAAGCTGTATTTATATAGGATAAGTGATTTATAAGCAATCTAATTTCTTGTTCGTTTAAAACAGTGAAATGTCAGCTGCAAAAGATTGCACCAGAAACAGCACTCTCTCTGCCTGTCATAGACGTTCAGGAAAGGCTGAATGAAGTCATGTCAAGTATAATAATTTGGTGATCAATAATAACAGTTGTAGGACAAGAAACAAAAGATAGTGAAAACTTAAGATTTTTAAGGCTAAAACTCAAATTCATTCTACAAATTAAGGCAAATGAAAATTCAGGACGTTAAAGTGCTAGAGGTGTAAAAAAATACAAAAATGCACATGAGCAAAAAGTTTTAGAAATGGAGCAAACAGAAAAAAAGCCATGCCTATAGTGCAGAAGAGGGATGCAGGAACACTTGCTTAGATATACAAAAAAATTACATAAAGGTGTATGTTACAAAAGAACATGCAAACATGTTCATCATGTACATGAACATGTACATCAATTTCCCTTCGCGATCAATAAAGTCTTATCTATAAACATGAAACAGAGTGAGGAATCAGAAAATTAGCATGCATAAAAAACAGCAATTCTGTCAATGAGCCCTAAATGAATTAATAGCAACCATGGTTTCATGGAGGGCTTCTCAGATAGTTGGGCATTCAGGTAGATTGCCAGGTGAAAGGATTTGTAAACATACTTTGTTAAAGCAAGTCAGTTTTTTTCCGCAACACATAAAAGACATTTTTCCAAGAAAGTTTAGCCTTTGTCACTAATGAAACCACTAAATAAAGACATAAATATAGAAATCATAAGATTTTTTTATTCAATGTTGGTAGCAGGATGAACTGTGCTAAGTGTATATTTTGTCGCAGAGTTGCTGCAAGATGTTAACAGTGAAAAAAGGTATTTAGAAATGAGTTATTTCAAGAAGAAAATTTTCAGAATAATTGCAAATCTAGCAGGATAGAGAAAGCACAGAAAACAGGCAGTTAGATTGATCAGATTAGTATGAAAAGTTATTTAGCAAAGGGAATGATAAGAGTGACAAACTAGTATGCTTTAGATATTTTTATCTGAATCAGGGAAAACTGATCATGTTTCTCTATAACAATAATAAAAAAGTTTATTTTATATATCACCTTTAAAAGTGGCATCTCAAAGCAATACAGTAGATATAAAAACAGATAAAAGGACCACAGATTACAAAGTAAATACATATAAGAAAGACAAGCAGTTAGAGGTGCTACCAAAATGAGAAAATGAAGCAGATACAGACACTAAGTCTTCTGAAAAGAAAGGTTCTGAGGTTAGATTTAAATGCACTCAGGGTACGTGACTGATATCACTGGGAATACAAATTGAGAGCTCTGGTGTGCAGCTAGAGAAGACCCTGTCACCCACAGAATGTAGATGTTCTAGAGGACAGCTAGAAGACCAGAGTCAGATGGACAAAGGTTGGGAGTAGACAGATAATAAGCCATATACTGTAGGTACTGAATGAGGATGAGGATTTTGAAGTTGACTCGAAACCTGATAGATAACCAATGCAAGGACTTGAAAACAGGTGTAATACATCCCTGATAGGATTCTCGCTGTCATATTCTGAACATATTGAAGATTGCTCAGTGTGGATTTAATTTCCCCAGTGAACAGGATGTGCATTTATTAATTCTAGAAAAAAAGCCTTTCTTGATTTCTCTAGTTCTTAGTTTCTCTAGTTCCCTTTAAAATAAACTATTATTCCACAATGCAGAGTATTACATGGCCAGTATTTACACATGATATTTGTGATTTCAAGAAATTAACACAAGCAGCTTTTGGAGATTTAAGTGTTGGCTGAGTTATTGCAGGATAAAAGACTAGAGATGTTGGTAAGAAGAAGATAATTTTGGGATAGCTGAGGAATATACTGATAACAAGAACACTTCCTTACGGGGTTAGGCATACTTTTGATGAAGATGATGAAGTTAACAGACTGTATGTTTACATAGATACTGAAATGAGGATTGTATTTTAGATTTTGTGTAGTTGCTAGCGTTGAACTGTGTGTTGGATGCACATGAATTGAAGGAATGGGCAAACATAGCTGATGCGGATCCACAGAGCCAGCATATTAAGATGTTTATAATTAGAGGCAATTTGTTTAAATAACTAGGTATGGATACTGATGTGCAAGAGAGGTGGAAAGGCCAGCACTATTAAATATTTTATTCTCAGTGAGATGCTGCCATTTCATAGTGGGTTTCTAACACTGTGTATAGTTCCATCCACACAGTGCCTTTACTTCCATCCATTTCTAATCTCTTTATGCAGTACAGAGGATTTGGAGCCTATCCCAGTAAGCAACGGACACAAGGCAGAATACACCCTGGACATAGCACCAGTCCATCACAGGACAGACAGACACAAACACACACACACCAGGGCCAGTTTCCCATAAACCAATTAACTTACCAGTATGTTTTGGAGTGCGAGAGGGAGTCATATCACACATATGGAGAAAAACCATGTAACCCAGAGAGAACATGCAAACCCCACACACACAGGATGGCAGGAATTGAACCTAGGACCCCAGTGCTCCAAGATAGTAATGCTAACCACTTTGCCACCATTATAAATGGATGGATAGCTTAGTTATCTTTCTAGTTCACAGGTTTGCATGCATAATTTAATTTTGAAAGCCACTGAGACATCAGGTACTACTGTTGTATTTATGAAAAACAAAACAAAACAAAACAAAAAGCGTACTAACAACTGTGCCATCCTACTCTTTAGTTAATACAATTTATTATTTATAAACAGTTAACATTGTTAGCAAAATATTTTGAATTATATTTAACCCTATTTTTTCTTTAGTTTTGTATTTAACTTATTATATGATAGTCAGATTTAATGTATATTTGAACAATGAAAATATATTTTTACAAGATGCGGGGGAAAGTGCAACAACTTATTACAGTGCTAAATTTAATATTATTGCTAATAGTTTATGCTAACACCTAACTTTCTTAATTAGATGTATTTAAAACAGTGAACTAAGTGTAACATACCATTCAGAAATACAATCGAGAATAGTTTTGTGGTGTTTGTATGGATGAAACGTTTCTAAAATGTATAAATGTGATTGAATCCCATGGAACTATGACTTTATTTTTTAACAAACATTTAACATACATTTATATTGATTTGAATCGCGTTTTGATTTAAATCATAAACGCGTGTTTAAATATATGTGTTTAAAAGCGATATACTATATAAAAGCGCTGATTCTTATGGAGTGTGTTCCGCGGGGGATTCAAAAAAATTTTTTTTTCAATCGCGTATCTAAGGAAAATTGCAGTATAACTTTGTTCATGCACAAACAGTGGCATGTTGCATTATAATTTGGGTGTCTCCTCTTGCCAGAAAGCTCTAAATTGCAACGTAAATTGCAAAAATGCACTTGGAATCTGTCCCCCTCTCTGCCAGAGTGCTGGCTGTGATGAATTAAACCAGTTTCACAGGTATTCAAAGTAGGAAGTACAGTGTTAAGTGGTAGCTGGGCTACTCCCTCAATAGAATCGCTTTAACATGCTAATGCATTGGTTTAACAGTCCGGGTGTGGCAAGCTTCCAATGTCAACTCGACTCGATTGGAAGACAATGAACGTATTTTAGCCCTAAATGAATTAATAGCAAACATGGTTTACATAAAATACATTTTTCCAAGAAAGTTTATAATAATACGATCTATAGTTGAAATCTGAGCCTAAATATAAAGGAAAAGCATTTTCAGAGAGCAATCACGCTGTGTTTATGTAGAAAAAGCGATTAGGTTTATGAGCAATCTAATTACCTATTCGCTTAAAACGCTATATAAAATAAAGTTTATTTAGAGATGAATGATCAGTGTCGCAGTTTAAATTTTCGCAGGAGGGCTTGGACAGATTCCAAGTGCAATTTTGCAATTTACGTTGCATTGTCCAATGTTCTGTTGTAATACAGGCTAGAATACAGTTACAGTAGTCTAAGCTTTATCAGCCTATTTAAAATAATTTTTTTGAATCCCCGGCGGAACACACTCCATAGGAATCAGCGCTTTTATACAGTATATCGCCTTTAAACACATATATTTAAACACGCGTTTATGATTTAAATCAAAACACGATTCAAATCAATATAAATGTATATTTTGTAACGCATAGGTGACTATTCATTGTTATTAAAAAGACTTAAATTCGATCATGTTGTGATATTTAGAAATATAAATTTGTTTGGTGCGAGTGAGGTTTTATTTAATCTCTGACCAAGGGAAACGTTTCATTTTTTCAAAGAAATGTTTGTTAAAAAATAAAGTCGTAGTTCCATGGGATTCAATCAAAGACCATGTGAAATGGGAGTCAGGAAACTAATACACAGTGCCACCGGATTTAATAACGCAATGAAAACGCTATAAAATAATGTGACTAGGCACAGAAAAAGTTTACAGCACAGTACAATAATAAATGCTGACCATGACTTTAGAAGCATAAATTACCTTACACTCAATTTAAACACAAGCTGTCTTTCTGTATGAACCTCTAAGCTGGTTCATACAGAAAATGTAGAAATGCATTAGCCTGATTATGATTAAAAAACACATAATTAAACACGCGTTTGCGATTTAAATCAGAACACTATTTAAATCAATATAAATGTTTATATTGTAACGCATACTGTCCAGCCTCCATTTCTCTATAAAAATTTACTCTGTTGCATACACACACACAATAGAAACAGGAACCGCTGTCAGAAGGGAAGAAGGTGACTATTCATTGTTATCAAAAATGACTTAGAATCGATCATGTTGCGATATTTTGAAATATAAAAGTCAATTGATTGTCCATAATATCGCTATTCTATTTTTTCGAAGAAATGTTTGTTAAAAGAACAGTCCAGCACCAGCTGGATTCGAACACACAACCTGCCAGTAGTCACGCACCTAGACCAGTAGGCTACAAGACAACTCACATGAAGAGGGAGGCGAAACAGCCCTACACAGCCCAGTCGCAGTACACGAATATAATCATACCGTTATTAAATTCTTTAGATACGCGATTCCATATTATATTCCCTATTAATCAAATTCTAAAAGTATGCTTGTTGACTCCGGTATCACGTTAGTTAAAGACTTCGAAGCTTAAAATGTTTAGGGAGAAATGGAATACTGGTGTGTATTTTTTTTTTTGAAGTACCAAGACCAGCTATATACTGTATGTTTATGTTCCAAAATTAATATCGTTTATGGCCTTCACATGCGTTACAGTATGCTCCTATTCTTTTTGTGCTCAGCTACTAAGATTTCCCTTCAGTGGTAAAATTCAATATCTACAACGGGCACAGTAAAGACGTTTACAGTAATCTTTCTATGAAAGACCAAGGGACCACGAGTGCCCCTGTCGGTCAACCAATCACGTACCGTGTCATCTCGCATCATGATACGCGACACCGCAGCCAATTACCTGCGGTACGTGTCTGTACCGCGCACTTTGAATGGCTGTATCTGTATTTGCTGGAGCATTCATAAACTGATCAATGTCATGATTATTCGAGAAAAATCCAAAAGTTCCAAAAGAAGATGTTTTAATAAAATCCTATAATTAAAACATAGACATAAAAAACAAGCAGCAGAGCTATTAATTGTAACACCATCTGGACTTTTCACAGTACTCCCTGTGTTGATAAATATTGATGACAAATGTTAATCAGCATTATCAGCTTTACTATGTTTTGTTTGTTCAATACATTTCAGACAATCTAAAAATGTGTCTCTTTTATTGTTATTCTATTTACAGTTATAATAATTATAATTATAATTAATAATTGCTTACACTAATATAGCCCTTTTCTGGACACTCCACTTAAAGCGCTTTACAGGTTATGGGGACTCCCCTCCACCACCACCAATGTGCAGCATCCACCTGGATGATGCAACGGCAGCCATAGTGCACCAGAACGCTCACCACACATCAACTACAGTATCAGTGGGGAGGAGAGCAGAGTAATGAAGCCAATTCATAGATGGGGATTATTAGGAGGCCATGATTGGTAAGGGCCAATGGGAAATTTGGTCAGGACACCGGGGTTACACCCCTACTCTTTTTCGAGAAACGTCCTGTCAGGAACTCGGTTTTACATCTCATCCGAAGGACGGCGCCAGTTTACAGTATAGTGTCCCCGTCTTTTTTTGTTTATTTTAAGGAAACAATAATCTATCAATCTCAGTATGCTTATGGTAGCACAGCCACCTGGATACACAACCTGATATGAGGTAAATAAGATCTCTAAATATCTCATAATAACTACCTTATTCTCTTACTACATGTAGCTACAGTACTTATACAGTATGTTCTTGATTGTATACAGTTTCTTCATTTTGATGTCAAATTCTCTCTATTTTAATTTTAAGTACTGGCTGTGTATTATTTTATTTAAAAAAGTAAAGTGTTTCAAGGTGTTTTTTAGTTACAATGCATTTCAGTTGGGGAAATAAAACCCTGACACTTCACCCTACGCTGAAACAATCAATCTTTTTAAAACATATTGATTATTTAAAATTATTCTGCATTTTTCAAGGAACTTTGCTGAGTTATTACAATGATGGTTCTTGAATGAGACAGATTGCATACTTCCACCATCTCTGACTGTAAGTACAATTACATATTCCATACGAGGGACTTACTGTATACAGGTAGTAATATAGAAAATAATTGTATTTCAGTTCCGAGGCTGATTGGCGTGACCCAAGCAATTCATCACCTTTAATTAGCATTTAACACTTTTACTAGTCAGAGCCCAAACACTGCATAACAAGAGGGGGTTCAGAAGAGCTGAAATACTCTTAAAACCTGGTGGTTAAGCTGCCTCAACTTTGCTTTCCCAACCAATTCCCAGAACAAAAATACAAAGTAGAACAAAATAGAGCAGGTGACTTATTTTTTTTTAAATCAGGATTGTGTCTAATACAGGTAAAAAGTTCTGTTGCTTTTATAATGCACTGCTGTTGAGTAATAATGAGTGCTGTGAGTCACTCTTCTATTTCAGTGCACTGAAGTGTCTCTAGTGTGTAATGTTTTTAAAGGAACAAGAAGGAAGCAAGCTTTTATACATAGAAAAAAAAGAAATAACCAAAAAAAGGAATCTAGTATATTCAATTTCTAGCCCTCAGATTGAGCCAAAGTTTGAATTCTAACTTGGATAGTGTTGTTCTTTCATTTTTTCCCCATTACATTTTCTATACAGTACATGAAAACAAGTTAGAAACTAAAAAGCTGGTACTATAATTTATATAATAACTACAATGCCTTGGGACATCAGTAGCCAGGGAAGTACATGTGGTATTGCTTGATGATTTTTAGATTAAACTTCTGAAGTTAATTTTATATTTCATATTAAGAATATACATATTCTTTACCTTTATATATATTACAGATCAAGATATAAACAAGTACTGCCTGAGCACCGGCAGAGCGCTTCTTATCCTTAGCCAGGGAGTGAGCGGTGTGCCGGTGTGCAGTCGTCTGGTAAGGCGATCCTTCTTCATTGTATAAGATATGGGATTTCTCAGTAAAGGTAAAGAATAATCCTTCCGTAGCTGTTTTGCAACTGTTCTGGTTCTGAGTAAACCTGATGACCCTCAGGTGCTGTAGCTGCGCATTCCCACGTGCCACGGAGTAGACAGTGCAGTAGGAGTAGTGCTCCACTGTCACATAGCCCCCCCCCCTCCAGCTTAGAGGGGATACCCTAAGCATCCAATTGGTGTTGTCTGGAGAGGGCATCTGCTTTTTGGTGGGCAGTCCCCGCCAGGTGTTGTACCACAAAATGATAAGGCTGCAGGGCAAGGAACCACCTGGTCACCAGGGCATTTTTCTCCTGATTAGATTTCATCAAGGTGAGGAGTGCATGATCCGTAACGAGGGTGAATTCCCAGGGCAGTAGCTTTCTACTTAAGTAAATGACTGGATGTTCTTATCCGTTAAACTCTTGAGACGAGACTGCCCCAATGCCCTTTTCAGAGGCGTCCATTTGTAAGATAAACCTTTGATGGAAGTTCGGGGCCCTTAGGACTGAATCCTGGCATAAAGCGACCTTGAGGTCAGTAAAGGTTTTAGTTGCCTCCTGGGTCCAGCGCACAGTCTGGGGAGTGCACGTCAAATCTGTCAGAGGAGTAGCCCTCTCTGCAAGGTGAGGAATGAATAGTCCATAATTATCTAACAATCCCAATAACGCTTTTATGTGGGATTTTGTTTTTGGTATCAGCCAGTCTCAGATGGCCTCTGTCTTGTCGATCTGCAGCCGGATTTTTCCCTCTCCCACAATATCCGGGGTATTTAGTAGAGGCGAACTCAAACCAGCTTTTCTTCAGGTTAATATGGAGACCCACCTCCTCCAGTAAGGAGAGAACGGCCTCGGAATGTTCCAAATGTGCTGGCCAAGCTTATTTGAAAATTACAAGGTCGTCCAGGTAGGTGGCCGCATAATGGAGATGGGGTCTCAGAAGCCGGTCCATCAGGAGTTGAAAGTTGGCAGGGGCTTCATAGAGTCCAAAGGGCAGCACTTTGTATTGGTAAATCCCCATTGGAGTCGAAAAAGCGGTCTTCAGCTTTATCGGGTTCGAAAGGGGGATTTGCCAATATCCTTTCATAAGGTCCAAGGTGGTGATAAACTTGGCTTTTCCCAGCTTCTCCAGGAGCTCATCTATCCGGGGCATCGGGTAGACATCGAACCGGGAGACTACATTGAGTTTCCTGAAGTCATTGCAGAAGCGCTAGGAGCCGTCAGGTTTCGAGATGAGCACAATGGGGCTGGACCAGGGGCTGTGGCTTTCCTCGATGACGTCCAGCTCCAACATCCTCTGAATTTCCTTTCAGGATCTCCTCATGCTTCACTTCGGGTACCCGGTAAGGGTGTACCTGTACAACAACTCCAGGGGGCATCTCTGCCTGATGCTGTACCAGACACATCTGCCCCGGCAGATCTGAAAAGAGATGACGGTTCCAGTGCAGAAGCATTCGGGCTTCCTTTACCGGTGGGGGGGAGAGGTTTGGAGAGAGAGATAGAGATTAGGGTCCACGATGGAAGAGGGACAGTAATGCAGGGATGGCCTCTTCCAAAGTGGGATCTCTCCAAGGCTTCAGGGCATTCATGTGATGTATATATTCCTTTTTTCGGTGGTCTTGATGGTATTCCCTGTAGGTGATTGGCCTGGTGTGTTCGCGGATTTCATAAGGTCCCTACCACCTTGCATAAAATTTGCACTCCGGTGAGGGAAGTAACAGCATTACGCAATCCTCAGGGCGGAAGATTCTTTGCTATACTGAATGATCATAATATCTCTTCTGGCTGTCTTGTGCTTTCTGTAAGTGTTCCTCCACTAGGGGCTTTAGCTGTGCAAGCCTGTCTTGAAAGGAATGGACATAGTTGGGTAAGTTGTGGGAGGACAAGCGCTGAGACTCCCAAGCCTCCCGGGCGAGGTCTAGAATTCCCCGGGGTTGTTGCCCGTATAATAGCTCGAAGGGGGAGAACCCTGTGGAGGCTTGGGGTACCTCTCGGATGGCAAACAAGAAAAAGAGGATTAAGTCTTTTTAAGCATCTGTTTCAGTGTTTTGTTAAACCTTTCCATCAGCCTGTCTGTTTGTGGATGCTGCACTGAAGTTCTCAGGAATTTTATGTGCAGGAGTTTAGCTATCTCCTGCATCAGTCTTGAGGTGAATGGAGTCCCTTGATCAGTTAATATTTCCTTAGGTAACCTGAATCTGGTGAAAAGGCTTACCATTTCCTTAGCAATGCTGGTGCTGACGGCCCTACATAGTGGTATCACCTCAGGATACCTGGAAGGAACCCCCGGGCGGCGGGAGCAACGAAAAATAAGGCGCCTAACTAAGAGGTAAGGACTCCTCTTTTGCAAAAAAAGTCCCGAAGTCTCTTGCCTGCCACTAAGAGGCAACCCGACGCTCTCCAGAATTGTAAGTCAGAGACTGAGTCTTGGGTAACCCCTGACTACGGAAGCGACCAGTTGGGTTTTAAAGGGAAAGTAAAGGGGCGCCTTGGGTTGCAGTAAAACCAACCGGTTTGGGTTGGTGTACTGTTGCGGTAAACCCAGCAGGGTATTACAATTATGAGAAATGAGGTGTTAATCAGCAATTACATCTTCATATGAATTTTGTCTTAATGTGCATTACACAAACTATCTCGTGGAGAGGAATCGAAATAAACATGAAAAGACAGTTTGCTTTATTTTTTATTTTGTCTGAAATATTATATCCTTAGTCAGAAAAATTAACCTTAGCCATGTTATCACAAAATAGTGTCTCCTTACATACTGTATGTCTGTCTCCCACAGAATCCACACTCACTCATTTGATACCCCAGGACAGGAAAGAAATAACGAACAGGCTACCATAGGCTGTAGTCAATTGGCCCCAGATTGATCAAGGGTCCCTGATTGGCCAGACTATTTTTTTAAACTGACCTGTGGGCCTGATCAGGGGCTCCTGATTAGCCAGGGTATTTTTTAAAATGGACCTGTGGGCCCCCATGTGTCCATAAAAACGTTGAATAATTTGTGAACTAATCATTCGTTAGATGAAATGGGTTCACAGTTCAAATTTATTTTGGCGGATTAATCGGGTGATCTCTGATGCAAGTTTACGGTGGCTAGCCTCAAAATGTGCGATAGAAAATAGGATAGTGGGGCGCAAAAACTAAAAGCATGGTGGTTCATGCTTTGTATATGCTTTGTATATGTTTCAATAGTACAGAGGAGGTCTCCTGGCTTTGTGAGTTGGGTTTATGTGGGAGGCAGGAGCCACGAAATTTGCAGGGAATATCAGACTCCACACTTGCACACTGCGGAGAAAGGTATCTCTGGGGTATCACCAGTGAGTGTGGCTTCTGTGGGAGATGGACATATGTGAAAGGATATTATTTTGTGATTACATGGCTAAGGTCAATTTTTCTGCCTACCGATAAAATATTTCACCAGAGCAAACTGTCTTTTCATGTTTATTTCAGTTCCTGAGTTAATTAACAGCTGATTTACATCTAATTTCTCATAATTGTAATACTTAAGTAAACCTGAAATTCAGAATTGCGCATTTACTACATTCAAACAATGCTTGTGTGAGTCTTTTGTTTTTGTTCCATAAATGTATATAATTGTAATACTTATGTAAACCTGAAATAGAATTGCGCGTTTCCTACAGACAATACGATATGTGCGCACGAGCAGGCAGACAAATCATACCTCTGATTTTCACTGCACGTGCACATGACCTTTGAAAGGGGATACAGATTTCTACTGCATACTGAATTCGATATGTCACCGGCATGTGTGTGTGTGAAAGACCTCGGTGCATTACTGTGAATTTAGGTACAGTAGATGACGGTGCGAGTGTGTCTAGCCAGCCGGACGGGCTAGCGACTTAACTAAAGAGACTTGACTAAATCAAATCAAAAAGCAACTTAAGTGACTAGAAAATATAAAAGCGTCCAAAACGTATAAGTACAAATACCAGCACAGTACAGGTGGACCTAAATGAGTTAGATAAACATAGTATTTGTCTAAAATTAATTGAAACAAAACTTGAAATATATGAGGGCAGCACAGTGCCGCAGTGGTTAGCATTTGCGCTTTGTACTGCTTAGCCTTAGGTTCAATTAAAGGTTTGATTCCTCGTCTGTAATTAAGCAGATTTAATTGAGTGGCTTGAAGCCAGAAATCACTAAAATGCTGCAGATTCAGAATCATGACCTGGTGGATAATACCACTATGAAATTTACAGACCAAAATTCCGCCCGACAGATTTAATGGAATATGTATGCTTATGTGCGAGCAGTTCAAATGGGGTGAGTTCCTTAGAAATCTGATAAGCTTCAGAAAATGAATAAGACAGGGTGACCGAGGGGGAACCTCCCCGGAGTGCCATTATGATAAAAAAATGGTAATTTTAAGAAAGAATGCAAAAAACGCATACAATATGAAGAAGGCAGGGAACTGCCCTGTGGCTCAGCTGACAGGGAAGGACAGAAAAGTTTAATTTCTCAGCTCAAAGATTTGTCTGAGGAGGATAAACAGGCTTTGAGAGACCTGTTAAACTAGAGAACTCCCTTGTAGTCTCCCTAAATCTATTCCAGTCCATTGAGCACATTGAGCGAAATGAGTTAAAACTAAGATGTACTATTAATAGTGTGTCTGTTTTTCTGTTATGGGATACAGGAGCACAACTGTAATGCTTGTTTTATTACACTGCTAAATGGTGTGGTGTAGAGTATACGGGGAGACGGCAGGAGGTCACAGGAGTAGGGGGGTAATGAGTTACGTATACTGTACTTTCAGAAGCCAAAGATGTTAACATTAATTTAGGAGGAGATGTGCACTTTATTACCCGAATGTGGGTTAGTTCCACCCCAGATCCTTTAGGCTGGGATGTCCTGCAGCATTTACAAGGAATTACTTTAACTGTACAGGACATTGTGGTGCATATTAACATTTGGTCTTTACAAAAAGATGAGATTAAGGAAGTGTGCCAAAGACAAAGTCGAATGTGGGCTGCTAGACGTGGAACCTGTTACTTTCACAGGACCACCACCCCCGTGTACAGGTCCTTATGGAAAGATGTGGAGAGAGTGCGACCAGTTGTACAAAAGTTCCTAGAACAGGAAATAATTCGGAAGACCCATGGCGCCAGCAACAACCCTATCTGGCCGGTCAAGAAAGCCAGTGGATCCTGGCAGTTCACAGTGGATTATAAAGATGCAAATCAGTACACTGATAGATGGGCCCCCTTGGCTGCAGATGCCTCCACCATATTCCAGCTATTGCAATCTGATCATGCTGTTTTTTCTGTCATAGCAAATAGAAAATGGTTTCTGATTAGTACCTTTACACCCAGAGGTCCAGGATTGGTTTGCATTTATTGTTGATGGGGAGCAGTACCAGTACCTACCTCAAGGGCTTCACAACAGCCCGACGGCATTTATGTTAACCTCAGTGGTCATTCAATATGTGGGTGATATATTGATTGCTTCTCCCGACGAGGAAACCTACAAGTCTGAGCTGCTTCAGGTTTTAGAGTTTCTAGCTAAAAAGGGACTTAAAGCTGGGATAGTATTTGGGACCATGAAGATTTAATTAGATTTATGAAGATTTAATATTGTTTACCAATGGGTACTCTCTGGTGCATGAGGGAGAGTGAAGAGCGGACTGTGCTGTTGTTGATGTGCTAGCGACCGGAAAGATGCTCTCCATTGCCTCAGCGCAGCAAGCTGCGTTAAGAGCACTGATTGTAAATATGCTAAAGGAAAAACTGTAACCATTTATACTAATTCTAGGTATGCATTTGGAGTATGCCATGACGTTGGACAACTGTGGAGGAATAGGGATTTCCTCACAGCTGCAGGTATACACCTGTTAAGAACACAGGGTTGGTCTCTGAAATGTTTGAAGCTTTGCAGCTGCTGACTGAACACCCGAATGGCCTGGGAGAGCAGGAGTCTGAGAGCCCTCTGAGACCACTGCTGGTGGAGAAAAGACAGCTGCAGGACATTCAGACTGAGGACTCTAAAACAGAGAAATGGACATGGTTAGAAAAGAATGTGAGGCTGCGTGATGATGGGGTGTGGTGCTGTCAGCAGACCGGATGCCCTGCATGCCTTCACAACCTAATGTCTTTTGTTGCCCGACAAATACATTCCATTGGACACCCAGGTGTAAGTCAAATGGTGCGCCGGTGTTCCCAAAACTGGGTGGGAACCGGGTTTGCAGCATTAGCCACTAATGTGGTATTTCGATGTTATGCATGCCAAAAGAACTCAATTACAGGTCAATTGCAGGTGCCACCTCTCAGACGGCCTGCTCCTGAGGGACCTTCCATGCACTGGCAAAATGAGTATTGTAGCTTGCCGATATGTAAAGGAAAAACTGGACTGTTAGTGATGGTGGATATGTTTTCCCGGCAGGTTGAGGCATTTCCAGTTAAAAGAGCCACTACTTCTGTGATTGTTAAACACTTGATGACGGAGATAATCCCTCGGTGGGGGCGGCTGCTTGGATTCTGATCAAGGGACACACTTCACTGTCACGCTGTGATCACCTCACTGGGAGTGAGGTGGGATTTACATTGCCTCCATCACCCCCAGTCTGCATGGCTGGTGAAACTAATGAACAGAACTCTGAAAGACCGACTGATGAAACATCAGACTTTTGGGACCCTGTGGGCAGATGCTCTGCCTGCGGTCCTGTGAAGCCTGTGGGCTGAATCAAACAGAACTGTGGGACTGAACCTGTTTGAGATCATCACGGGCTAACCAATGAAACTCCCTGGAGGGCCAAATTTGGCTACCGTATTGCTGAGTTTACTAACTGATTCTCTATTGCAATATTGCAGATTGCTAACTGAAGTGGTGCTGGACGTGTGAGGACCTCCAGTAGAAGGAGGACACGACCTCATAGCTGGCGAGTAGGTGTGGGTGAAGAAAATACCCCCCACCCAGACGTTGCAACGGTGCTGGGGAGGACTGTACCAAGTGCTACTGACCACCTACTCACTCACTGTCATTGAACCGCAACACCAGAGATAGAGTGAACAGAAATAATGCTGTTGCTATTGTTTCTGTGTCTGGTGGGCTTCTTAAAGGGGGCCAACAGTGTGCATGTTAGGCCTGAGGAACATCATTCTGATATGGGGGAATATGGTATCAACATATTCTTAGTGTTGTCATATCTATCAGCCACAAGTAACAATCAGAGTTCACGTTGGGTCTGGTATACCAAGATCCTGATGATTGGGGTATGTTCACATGGCTTAAGTCTGTGCTTGGGTCCTGCAGGGGTACGCTTATGGAATATTTTTTTGTGGGTCTTACCTTATTTGTTATTTTATCCTAGTTATATGTTGTATAAAGTCTGTATTTACTCACTTTTGTACTAATATCATTGCCTCAATAATAGTGTTGCATATAGGGGATGCTGGGGAGGAGCTCAAAACCTTTCCAAGGCCTGGTAAAAAGACAGCCAATTTATAATTGTAGGAGAAAATAATTGGTATGGCATACAATATTTTCTAAGGAGGGATGGAGGTAATAAAGAGTTAAAAAGTTTAAAGCAAGTTAATTCTAAGTTTCTTGTTCTTTAAATACCATATCCTTAAGGTCCAGGGCATTCTGCCAAGCGCATGACACCTGCACTCTTGTTTGTCTTATTTTGGTACTCGTACTCTCATGGATCGAGCTCTGCTGCTTAGCAACCCTAACGATAAGAACATTCTAATCTGCTCATTATATTATATATATACTGGGAAGATCCGCTGCAGTTTGAGCACCACTTTTCTATCCCGCTAAGTATTTTTTCCTTGTGTACACAATAAAGACTCCTTTCTCTGACAGAACCTGAGACAAGTTTCTGATTCAACAGTACACTTGAGCCAGATCTGTTCTATTCACGTTTGATCATGTATACTGTATGTAGTATGTATTTATATAGGGCTGCATTAATTTTAGTTAATATTGCTATGAATTATGTGATAATAAGGACACAAATGTGAAATAACACAAATGTGTTTTAAAATAATTTTAAATGAGAATTAATGTTGTACAGTATATATGTTATAGTTGTGCACTGTGATTTTGGCATTGTTAATATGTCTAGGATGCAATCTCGCATTCCATTGGTGAGGAAATTGACCTGAAATAGCTTTAGTTTATTTATCAGGACAAAATGCTTTTTCTGAAGCTTGGTTGTCCACTTGATATGCATGAATGCAACACAAATTGTTTGTATGTCTAGTTACAGTATAGTATCTGATCTTGTGAATCTTGTGAATCAGTTGAAAATCATTTTGTTCACTATCTTTTGTTCTCTTTATCGACTGCAGTGTAGTTGTTACACAAATATATTACAGAAAAAACTGCAGTTCATCACAAACACTCTCTCTGGTATTCAATGAAAAGCATCTGAGCAGAGTCCTTGAGCTGTTCTGAATCACTGAATCCTGTAATACTTTGTGTATTAATATTGTTAGAATAAATTGAGGGATTGTACTGTAATGCAATGCAGTGCATGCTGGTCACACTGTGCTGCTATGTAGAATTAGATGTTCTCTGCAATCACTGTAATTTTGTAGCAGCTGTGTTGCAAACATGGTCATAAAGTTCAAT
Organism: Lepisosteus oculatus; assembly: GCF_040954835.1. Classification (NCBI taxonomy): domain Eukaryota; kingdom Metazoa; phylum Chordata; class Actinopteri; order Semionotiformes; family Lepisosteidae; genus Lepisosteus; species Lepisosteus oculatus. Next base: position 22,893,122 of record NC_090706.1, read on the forward strand.
TCAATTCTCACTCAATTTTAACCATTTATTTCAGACTGTTTACAACTCCATATTCCTTTCAGCAACAAATATAACTCTCTGTATATTTCATGGAACAGAGCAATGTACATTTATTCTGAAAGCTGATATGATTTAACAAGCTGTGAATTATTGCCAGTAACTGTGCCACCTTTTATTTTGCATCATTGAAAATAACACTTTGAATTTGTTTGGGGATCCTGCTGTTCAAATAGATATTAATCTTTTAGATGCTCTTTCTTTTATTATAAAAATCATTACCCCTTGAGAAGTTATGTGTTTGGAATGTGGAGTATGCATTTCAATGCCCCTGATGGGACATTGTTTTTCATTTTGATTTTGTAAATCTATGACAGAACCCTTGATTATTCACTTCTTGTCAACTATCAGCACATTTTGCTATTATACTGTACTCATGGCAAACATACAGTAGATGTAGGTCCAGCCTGCCCTAACATTGATGAGAACTGTGTTACTAGGTTTACAGAATCAAACACACTAGATGTTTATTCATTTTTGTATTTTCACCATATGAAAATACAAAAATGAGTACACACAGTTCATGACAGTGAGCCTGTAAAACATTACACACTCACCATTTAATACAGTAGTACTGATCTAATGGTTCACCAATTTCTAGCCACAAAAGCACCAAAACATTTTTTTTAATTCAGAAAGTCTCTTTGTCTTTCTCCATCTGTAATTTGTACAAGGATGTTTTCACGACCGCCAGCCAGCGGAGACCAACTCTTAAGTGATCTAATTAGCGCCAGCAGTGGGTTATTAATAACAAGCGTCGCAGCACGTGTTAACCCACCTGCAAACACTCCACCGTGCGGCACACATTTATACCATCCTAACCTGCTTCCCGCTGCTTGGTATTGAGTCTACTCCTTGAGAGTTCTACCTGGCGGTTTCCCCGTACTTCTTTTATTCTGGATTCTGGATTCTGGATTCTGGACTCCCCTTCTGCCTTTTCTACGTTGGACCTTGCCTCTCGTCTCGGACTGTTTGCCTCCTGTGTTCTCCCCGGATTTCGACTTACCTTACCCCTTTTGACCACGACCTTGCCTCTTGCTTCGGATTGTTCGCTTCTATCACTCTTCTTGGTTACTGAAACACCCTTTTCCTTTGGACCACATACTTACCTATCATATTGGATTGTTTGCCTGCCTTGTCAACTACCCACTCCTGTGTCTGCACAGGATATTCATATCTTTCCACCAGGGATTCCTAACAGATGTCTGGTATTTACTCTTCTACATTATGGAGAGTTCAACATAATCAATAAAGACATCAAAACATTGTCTTTTGAAGTTTAGATTGGTATAAAAAGTTTATACACAAGGAGGACATGGATGGATTTATGATTGTATTTCATAAGTATTTCTCTAAGTTTTATTTTAGCAAAAATGAATGAATGAGAAAATTATCTCTCAGCAAATTTTAAATGCAATGGTTGATTAAAAAAACAGCACCACATGGATTGTGTTCATATAACACTTCAACAGTCACATTTCTTTGTCTAAAAACACTTTTTTAAAATATATTTTTCCTCATTAGTGAGTGTGCTACAGTAGTTAAGCACAAATCAATATTGGTGCATAAAAATGTTGAGGGAAATGCTTTAAATATTAAAAACAATTAAGTAGGGCATGATTCTGGTGGTTTGTACACTATGTAGTAAAACTGAAAATTGTCAAATTGATTTATTTCTGCACTCCACTACATTTAAAAAAATAATTCCCAATTCTTTCATTTTAGCACTCGATTGCTACAAAGATCAGAATTGATATGCAAGTACCTGCAAGTACCTGTCAATACTGAAAACAGATGTGAAGAATCTATATATAAAGATATTTTATAAATATAAAGGAATATTGAAGAAAACACAATATTAGGAAAGAAATCATATCATCGAGTGATGATAAAACTTATACCTTGTTGACTACTAGCATTAAGATGCAGAATAACTTCCTAGGATAGTGCTTGTTGAGTAACAAAGTAAATATACTATGACAAATGCTGATTTATTTATGGTGGCCTTCTGAGACCAGCATGTCCAGAATTAAGTTTTCATTGTTATTGTACGTAAAAGCTTTGGGTCTATGGAACACCCATAGTAAAATCTATGTTTTATTCAAAAGGTTTAACCAGTGTCACAGTTTTCCCCACCAATTCCCATTCCAGCCTCTTTCTCAAAAATATCAGCTCCCTGAAATATCACCCGTTGGCATGTCAGAGGGTAGTAATTTGTCCAGATTTAATTCATTTGGACGTGCACTTCAATGGCCATGATCGATCGAACCTTTTTTTAACATGTTTCTTGGAATGATGTCAAAGTTAGGCAGTCACACAGAGAGGGGAGAAAGAGGGGAGAAAGTGGTGAATTTGACCATATTTCCCTGTCAAAATTCCTTTAGATTAACTGCCACACAATTCATTAGTAAATTGAGTTGAAGGTCGTGGAGAAAAAAACCCTGGCTAGATTAAATCTGTGAGCCCATGGGGTATTGCCCACAGTAAAAACAGATATCAACTCCTTTAAATGTAAATGTATTTGTGTTGGCAAGAAATTGCAAAATGTGTCAAATAAATTACACAAAAATATTTTCCTGGAATGTATTCCTTGAAAGATGTTATCCTTAAAACTGAAGATTGGGAATCTTTTGCCTTCAACTTTTTCCACATCCTCCAGCTACTTATAGAAGTGTGAACAGCAGTATCATTAGTTACTGCTTTTAAGTGTCAGTGTCACAATAATTAAGAAAGAGGGAACTAAGCTGAAGAAAAGAACAAATACAGCTCAAACAGCCAAATGTGCTCCATTCAGATAAGCACTAGGAGAAAGGGAGATGAGCACATCAACAGAAATTAATGACTTGCTAGCTTAGGCAATTTTTTTGAAGCTGTGCAGTTGAAGGTTTCAAACTACAAGAATGGTCATAATGTTTGGCTAGAAACTAAAAATAAGTCATTCATTTCCATATCTATTCCACTGTATGAACTATAAGAGTTATCCATTAATAGTGATATATTACAATGCTTTTCCTTTATACCACAAAAATTTCATACACACCTTCACAAAGCTATGTAACTAAAAAAAAGATGTCAGCACAACTTTAGCAGTAGTCAGCTTATTTTACAACATAGAATATTGTGGCAGTCTGTGCATAGATGTGATTTAGCAGATTTGCCTTCAGTATCTGATTTATTTATTCATGAATTTACCTTGCATTTATGAGGATTCAATCACATAAACAAAGGACATATCCAACTGTAAAATAGTTGTGCAAGCATAAAAAATATTTTAATATATTGTTAACTTACAGAACTGCCTGTAAGCTATTGAACAGTGGTCCTTGAGCTTTTTTTAAGCACTCCAGTACAGATAAGGTAGGATTCCACTTTTCAAAGAACAGCTAAGAAAAATCATATTGTAGGCAAGTAGGTTTGGAGAGCTTTGCAATCAGTCTAGCAATATTAGTATTAGATGCTTTACTTCTTGTACTGTGGATTCCTATCCATTACAGCTCTTATTTTACAAGGCATTTCCTGCAATACATTAACTCTTGAACAACCACTTCATCACTGAGAACCATCCAGCCTGAATTAAGGAATTAAAAATCCTATTTAAGACTTAATTTGAGTTCGATTCTTTTAGATAAAAAATGCATGTGTATGCAATTACATGTGACAGAGCAGTGACTATCAGTCTTTTAAACACTTTCTGTTATTTCACATTAACCTGCAAATTAATCTATTCTTGCAACTGCTCAAATCACTCTTCATTCTCATTGTGCCTTTAGTTTACAGACTTAGATTATATGTTAAGAATGGGCTATTTCCCCAAGAACACAGATCACTTAAAAATATACTGCACTGCTATGCTTCCTATGTGTTAGAGATACCACTGTTGCAGAAAGCAACAAAAACACTGCTTTTTAAAATGTCACACTACAGCTTATCTTGATATAGTTGCTATAGATATTTATACTGTGCATTCATAAAAGTGACAAATGCAGTACCCAGGTAACTTAGTCATTTGTGAATCTGATTGGGGAATACTAAAAGGTATAAGGAATGTTGGCCATTTCTTATTTTATGAGCACAAATAACTGTGTTGCAGATATTGTCTCTACAGAAAGATGATCATAGTGATTCATTTCATGTCATAAAAGGAGGAAGTGTGTAAGGAAGTTATTTTCTCATTTGTACTTCTCAGTAGTTATTTCCATTCTGGCTTCTTAGAAGAATAACACTTTTATAAGGAAATAAGTAGTATTTAGTAATCCCTCACAATACCTGTGTAGGCTAGTTGCTGAAAACAATAATAAGCATTCCAGGTAGATGGATTTGGATTTTTTAAATTTATCTTATTATCTTTTTATTTGTTTTTAATAATATCAATAACAACAATTTGGTTTAAAGCATTCCATTCATTAACAATCAGATAGCCAGTAAGGCAGCATCCTGCCCAGTGATACAAAGAAAAAACAGATGACAAAATAATGGAATATGGTATATGGGGACAGCACTGTATAGCCCCCCAATTCCAAAATACTACTAGGAAAAAAATACATTAGAATTGGTGATTTTCAATGTAAGACCAAAGGGGTGACCAGATCTTCCAAAAATCCTCAGGTCTCTGTTACGATCCCTGCCTCCCGGCAACGGAAGAGGCAGAAGTAGGCGTAGTCCTACTCCTTCAGTTTACCTATCAGTTTTCCTATTCACCACCACACCCCCGTCTCATCCTACTTAAACACCTGTCTTTCCCTACCTCCTTGCTCAGTATTGGTTTTCCCTTCGAGCTTCCTGGTTGTGCTACTCCTTCTTCTACCTTGTGTTCTTCTTGGCTTTCGGTTTACGGTTTTTCCCCTTTTGACTATGGCTTTTCGGATCACGGCTTGGCTTCGTTACTCACGCTCTGTTTTGGATCTCTGGCTACCCCTGGACTATCGGATTGCTCTATTGTCTACGATTTCGGATCACGCTTTGGCTTCGGTTACTCGTTCCCTTTTGGATCTCTGGCTTCCCCTGGACTCTTGGCTCGTTCCTTCGACTATGGCTTTCTTTGGATCACGGCTAGGCTTTGTCAGCTCCTGCAAGTGGGTTCACTCACTGGTTTCGGTTTCTCTTACCGAATCCATAACAGAATACTGAGCCACTTAACATGGACCCAGCGGAGCAAGAGGAGATTCGCTCGGTTTTGGATCAGCACTGGCAAGCCTTACTCCAGCTACAGGCTTCCGTCCAACAGATCTCTGTGCACCTGTCGGCAATGCCGCCCACCGGCAATCGAGGAAGCAACGCTGGAGCTGCCGCTTCGGCTCCGCCCCCGCCAGCTCCTACACCTGCCCCTCGACCTCTTCCACTTACTCCACCTGACAGGTTTGACGGCAACCCTACGAAATGTCGGGGCTTTTTAGCACAGTGTGCGCTGGTTTTCAGGCTCCATCCGGAAACTTTTTTTTCTCCTCAGGACAAGATCGCCTTCATCGTTTCACTGTTAACTGGCCGTGCTTTGGAATGGGCTACTGCTCTGCTCAATCGCGGGGCTCCTGAAGTTCAGGATTATGATCTCTTTTTAGGAAACTTTAAGGGGATTTTTTGTCGTCCCGTAGTTGGTCAAGACTCCGCCTTCCGCCTCTCCTCCATCCACCAGGGCCGCCGGTCTGCACAAGATTATGCTATAGATTTTCGAGTAGCCGCAGCAGAGACTCACTGGGATGATGAGGTCCTTATTTTTCTTTTCCGTCAAGGACTTAGTGAAGAAATAAAGGACCACCTGGTAAATATGCCGCAATTGGGCAGAACCTTGGAGGAAGTAATTTCCCAGGTGTTGGAATTAGAACTCAGAATTCGTCAAAGGAGTACTGAAAGATCTCGGACCCCAACACTAGAGGCTCCTCGCCCATCACCTATCAGATCTTTAGACTCAGAACAACCTATGGAAATAGCCCACACCCGGTTAACCCCTGAAGAATGAGAGAGGCGCCAACGAGAGGGTCGCTGCATGTACTGTGGGAAATTAGGACACTTTAAAGCTGCCTGCTCTGCTTCATACTCATCCTTGAGGCGCCGCCCACCTTCTCAAGATCCTAAGGTGAGTGAGATAACTCAATCCCCTCAGTTTTCCTCAGGATTTCTTATTCTATCTACACTATTCTGGGGTAATGAAAGGAAACCTCTTCTTGCTTTTATTGACTCAGGGGCGGCAGGAAACTTTATAGACGCCTCCATCGCTCGAACTTGGAACTTACCCTTGACCCTGGTGACTACACCTCTTCGTGTTCAATCTATTGATGGTTCCCCCGTATCTCCAGGACTTATTAGGTGGCAAACTGAAATTATAAGCTTGCAGATTGGCGCCACCCATGTGGAAGACATCTGGTTTTATCTCCTTGAGACCCCAACACATCCCCTTGTACTAGGCTTTCCTTGGCTACAACAGCATGACCCTAACATTTCTTGGTCCCGTAAAGAAAATTTAACTTGGGGACCCAGATGTATTAGAAATTGCTGTCGTCTACCCGTAAGAATTGCATTCACGGCGACGTCCCCTTCCGGGGTTCCTACCATACCCCCTCAATATTCTGATCTACAGGAAGCATTTAACGAGCAGGAGGCCTTGGCCCTCCCACCTAATCGACCTTATGATAGTGCCATTGACCAGGTACTGGCCAGGTACTATCCTTCCTAAAGGTCGTATTTTTCCGCTCTCCAATTCTGAATCTGAGGCCCTGAAAGTTTACATACAAGATTCTCTGAAGGCTGGACTTATACGTCCATCCACTTCACCTGCATGTGCCAGTTTTTTTTTTGTGGAAAAGAAGGATGGTGGGCTCCGTCCCTGCATCGACTATCGTGGCCTCAATGAGATCACAATCAAGATTCGGTACCCTTTGCCTCTAATTCCAGCAGCACTTGAGTCTGTGCATGGGGCCAAGATCTTCACCAAACTGGATTTACGAGGGGCCTATAATCTAATCCGCATTCGGGAAGGGGATGAGTGGAGGACGGCATTCATGACAACCCATGGACATTACGAATATTTGGTCATGCCTTTCGGTTTGGTTAATGCCCCAGAAGTGTTTCAGTCTTTTATTAATGACATCTTTCGTGATCTCCTACAAAGATTTGTCTTGGTTTATTTAGATGACATTCTAATTTTTTCTAATTCCTTCCAGGATCATGTTCTCCATGTCAGAGAAGCACTCTCCCGGCTCATTAAGAATAGACTTTATGTGAAACTGGAGAAGTGCACCTTCCATGCTTCGAAGATTCATTTTTTAGGTTACGTCATCTCTCCAGAGGGGGTGGAAATGGATTCGAGTAAAGTCTCTGTGATTACTGATTGGCCCACACCCAAGAATCTCAAATACATACAACGATTTCTCGGCTTTGCTAACTTTTACAGGAAGTTTTTTCGAAACTTCAGCTCGGTGGTCACTCCAATAACCTCTTTAATTCATAAAAGGACCAAGACAAAGCAAATGGACCCCTCAAGCAGAAGAAGCATTTCAGTGCCTGAAACACCTATTCACAACAGCCCCCATCCTAAAACACCCTGATCCTACTTTGCCTTTTGTGGTCGAAGTGGATGCTTCTGGCCATGGTGTGGGTGCTGTTCTCTCTCAACGTCATGGAGAAAAACAGATTCTTCACCCCTGTGCCTTCTTCTCTAAGAAGTTATCCCCTGCACAAATGAACTATGACGTTGGTAACCGTGAGCTCTTGGCCATTAAGCTGGCATTGGAGGAATGGAGGCACTGGCTAGAGGGTGCTCGCCACCCATTTTTGATTTACACTGATCACAAAAACCTGGAGTATCTGCAATCAGCCAAACGTCTTTGTCCTCGCCAGGCTAGGTGGTCCCTTTTTTTTACAAGGTTTAATTTCTTTATCACCTACACTCCAGGTTCTAAGAACATCAAAGCAGACGCTCTCTCACGGATCCACGACCCTCCTGAGGCCGAATTGATTCCAGAACCCATCATCCCGTCTGGTAAGTTCCTGGCAGCTGTAAGATGGGACATTGAGGTAATTGTTCGACGAGCCTTGGTAGGACAGACGGTTCCTCCTCAGTGCCCTCAGGACAAATTATTTGTCTCTAATCCAGTCAGATCTGCAGTTTTACAATGGGGACATGACTCCCATTTCGCTGGACACCCTGGATTCCAGCGTGTCTTGGATTTCATCTCCAGAGACTTCTGGTGGCCAACTATGGCCAAGGATGTCAAGGAGTATGTCCAGGCCTGCTCTATCTGTTCTCAAATGAAGTCTTCCCGGATGAGGGCGGCGGGCCTTCTTCAACCCTTACCCATCCCTGACCGTCCCTGGACCCACCTCTCAGTTGATTTTATTACTGACCTTCCACCTAGCCATGGACACACGACTATTATAGTAGTGGTAGACCGCTTCTCCAAATCTGCTCATTTAATTCCCCTGCCATCTTTACCTACAGCTCGAGAACTAGCAGAATTGTTCGTACTGCATATCTTCCGACTGCATGGCATCCCTAAAGATATTGTTTCAGATAGGGGCCCTCAGTTTGTCTCCCGATTTTGGAAGGCCTTCTGTAAGTCACTGGGTGCTTCAGTTTCACTTACTTCAGCTTATCACCCTCAGGCCAGCGGTTAGACGGAACGCATGAATCAGGAACTGCTGACCTACTTACGGACTTATATCTCCTCTACCCATGATAATTGGGTGTCCTTGCTTCCATGGGCAGAGTATGCACACAATTCATTGTATACCACATCTACTGGCATGTCTCCCTTTAAGTGTGCCTTAGGTTATCAGCCTCCTCTTATCCCAGACTCCCATCCCAACACGGAGGTCCCATCGGTTCAGAACTATATCACAAACCTGCAGACCTTCTGGGGGAAGGCCAAAGCCACCCTTCTTCGCACCGCAGCTCAGCAGAAGAAGGTAACTGATCGGCGCCGTCGTATCCCACACAGATTTCGACGTGGTCAGTTTGTTTGGTTGTCTACCTATAACCTTCCTCTTAAGCAACCTTCTGGCAAGCTTGCTCCCAGGTACATTGGTCTTTGTCGTGTCCTCACCCAGATTACCCCAGTAACTTACCGGCTGGCCTTGCCTCCTACTCTTCGGATCCACCCTACTTTCCATGTTTCCCTCCTTAAGCCCTTTCACAGATCCACCCTGTCTAAACCGCAACAAAACCCCCCACCGGCTCGAGTAATTGATGGACTCCCTGCTTACACTGTCAATAAAATCCTGGATTCCCGATGGTCTCGTGGATCCCTGCAATATCTAGTCGATTGGGAAGGCTACGGTCCGGAGGAGCGTTCGTGGGTTCCGGAGAAGGATATTCTGGATCCCAACCTCATCCAAGACTTCCACCTTAACTTCCCGGATCGTCCCACTAGGGCGTCAGGAGCCGCCCGTAGAGGGGGGGGGTAATGTGACGATCCCTGCCTCCCGGCAACGGAAGAGGCAGAAGCAGGCTTAGCCCTACTCCTTCAGTTTACCTATCAGTTTTCCTATTCACCACCACACCCCCGTCTCATCTCATCAACACCTGTCTTTCCCTACCTCCTTGCTCAGTATTGGTTTTCCCTTCGAGCTTCCTGGTTGCGCTACTCCTTCTTCTACCTTGTGTCCTTCTTGGCTTTCGGTTTACGGTTTTTCCCCTTTTGACTACGGCTTTTCGTATCACGGCTTGGCTTCGTTACTCACGCTGTGTTTTGGATCTCTGGCTACCCCTGGACTATCGAATTGCTCTATTGTCTACGATTTCGGATCACGCTTTGGCTTCGGTAACTCATTCCCTTTTGGATCTCTGGCTTCCCCTGGACTCTCGGCTCGTTCCTTCGACTACGGCTTTCTTTGGATCACGGCTAGGCTTTGTCAGCTCCTGCAAGTGGGTTCACTCACTGGTTTCGGTTTCTCTTACCGAATCCATAACAGTCTCAAATGGAGATCATATGTTAGTTTTTCTACAGGTAAAAATGTAGCTACCTGAGAAAGCCACATTTGAACCGTTGGCACCTTAGTAGCCATAGTAGCAATATACATTTCTTCTCAAAATGAAACAGCGTAGAAAATAAACACTCTTTATTAAAACAGTCTTTATCAAATTTAACAGTGTAGCCGCTATGTAGAATGTAGAGGTCTGCAAACATAGAAAAAAATGTATACCCAAAATATTTTCAATGACATAGTACTCATTACTCCAGTAGTGTTTGATTTTGTCACACTGCCAGAAGAGATGAATAAGGGTACCTATATGAGAGTGACACCTAAAGCACTGATTCGATCTACCTGGGTATATCTTGTGCAGACGGATGGGGTTAGATAAAATGTATTGAGAAATTTGAAATTAAGCTCTTGTATGGTAATAGAGGTGCATTTTGGATACTGCTTCTCACAGATTGTCTTCCTTAGTAAATGAGTGTCCCAAGTCTCATTCCCAGATAGTTTTCAGTGGAATTTATGATGATCTACAGTTATTAACCAGTACACTATTGTAGCGTTTGCAGGTTCTTTTTCAGAACTAAAGAACAGTGGAGACGCGAATAACCAAGCACTGGCTTTATTTAACAACCACACCAAAAACCAAACACAGGATCTACACACACATGAGGAGACTGACGAACACGTACACACATTTAGGGTGGTAATTATCTAACAACACACTCTACTTTTACAGGACTACACAGGGCACTAGAATTACTAGGACATTATTTACACAGGTAGGGTCAGCCGCTGGTCATCGTGCTGACCCTCAGACTCTTCCCAGCTACCACTCCCAGCATGCCCAGCGGTACTACGAGCGCCTAGGGGCGCTTCCTCCTCACCACCAGGTGAGGGCGTTACACTATATAACTTTGATAACATTCCTCTAGAGCTACCAGGAGTTGTTAGTATATTTTCAACCTCAGAAAGCTCAAATCTCAATCTTTCTTTCATAAGAGACAGAATATAATGCCAAATTATGAGAAATTTGTAAAACTCAGATGTGGATATATTAAATTCAACTTTAATCTGATCGAGGGATTTTAAGGCCTTTTGTGAAAATAAACACAAATGTCCAAATGTCCTTTTTCATCCAATCCAAAAATACTATATTTTTCACTTGTGGAGGGAAGTCTGGATTAAAAGCAATAGGAGATGTGATGGGCAGGTGGATATGTTAAGGTATGATCTAACATCCCTCCAGGCTAGGAGAGCACGGTACCTTACAAATGTATCCGAAGGATGTCTCAATTGACTGAAGTTATTGATAAGGGGAAGGGATTGTACTGGTAATGGCTGACATGCTACTGATTCCATATTAAACCAAAGAGAATCACACCTCTACTAGTACGCAAACTAACCATCTGTTTTATCTGAGCAGATCAATAGTATAGTTGAAACCTTGGAACACCCTGTAACGGACACGGACTGGAATCCATGTCAGATCTTGTAGAAGACCCTATGCGATGCGGTAAGAGCTGGAGAAAACAGGAGGTGTGGTAAAAAGGAACACACAGGGGTTTAATAGTGCACAAAATAATAGTGACCGTCCGTGAGACAGTGTAGGGGGAAGACAAAACGGCATCCAAATCCAAACGGGTCCAAGGGCAGGTCAAAGCACGGTCCGAAAGTCCATAAACTGGAAATCCATCCTGGAACGCGACAAAGTTAAAATCCCCGGAAGGGTAGAGCACACAGACAAACGAAACATGGAGGTCCAAGGGTGACGGGGCGAGATCCTCCAGACCCCGGGCTCAGGAAACGGGAGGTGTCGGGGATGAGGCCTATGCCCTCAGGAGACGGACGTAGGGTTTCCTGGTGCTAGGCGGGCCTCGCGACATCTTTCCCTAATGATGAGCCCCGAGGACTGGAGGAGCTGGTCTTTAAATAATAACACTAAAAGGGTACACCTGGAGAGCTAAATGACACGAACAATAATGAGAGCAGTGGAGCGCCCTCTAGGGAGGGATGTCGGGCGTGACACACCCGCACCTCCCTTCTCTCTTGACTTTAGTAACTGTATACATTTAATTCTAGGTTTTTTATTATTCCAAATATAGATATGTATGTATTTAATTCTTTAAAGAAAGAAGAGGGTAGGTGGCAAGGAAAAGACTGAAAGAGGTAGATCAAACGTGGGAGAATATTCATTCTGATCACATTCATCCTCTCAAAAAAAGAGATTGGGAGAGTGCACCAAGTGATCAAATCCTACTTATTTTTTTTATTAGAGGGGTGTCATTTTTACTAACAAGATTACGTAGATTTGGAATAATAAAGATGCCAAGATACTTAAATCCCTCCCATACTAAATGGAAGGGGGATAAGGATCTAATATTCACATTTGGGGGAATATTCATGGGTAGTGCCTGTGATTTCGATAGTTTAATTTTATAACCAGAAATTTGACTGTATTGTGAAATACATTGCAACCTTGCAGGAATTGTTAAATATAAGAGAACACCATCGGCATAAAGGGAGATTTTGTGTTCTTCTTCCCCTACCAAAACCAGAGACAGCAGTGATCCTTATGGCCTCAGCAAGTGGCTCTTTGACCAAAGCAAAAAGGAGGGGTGACAGGGGATAGACTTGTCTTGTGCCCCTGCCAATCTGAAAACCACTGGACATTAGACCTTGAAGATTGGAATATAATAGTTTAATTAGATTAATATAGTTTGAGCCCAAGTTAAACTTCTCAAGAGTGGCAAAGAGAAAGTTCCATTCTATTCTATCAAATGCCTTTTCAGCATTGAGAGAGACTAGAAGTGTGGGTTCCTTATTCCTCTTGCCCAGATCTATAATATTAAATAAACTATGCAAATTGTCTGAGCTATATCTGGACTTTACAAACCCTGTCTGATCGGGTTTAATAATATTTGGTGGCATATTTTCTAACCTTCGCCAATATCTTACAATCAGAATTTTTAACAAACTTATGGGTTTATATGATGCACAGTCCTGTGGATCCTTATCCTTTTTCAGAAGCAAACAAATAACTGCTGTATTTCAAGTCTCAGGTAGTGAGCCTTGATCTAGTAAATTCTGGAAAACTGGTAGCAAAATTGTCTGAAGCTCAGGCCAACACTTTTTATAAAATTCTGGACGGTAACCATCTAGACCAGGAGACTTACCCGAGGGCATAGATAAGATTACATCCAGAACCTCTTTGGGAGTAAAAGGGGCATTAAGGGTATTCCTATCAGCCTCAGAAATGGTGGGGAGTGACAACTTATCCAGGTATGATGTAATATCAACCTGTGATACATTGTTTTGTGGCCTAGAAGTCTCTAAATCTGTTGTTAATTATTTCACAGAAGGGGCCATTTAGACCATCTAACACAGTGGTCCTCAAACTGTGGTACGCGTACCAGTTGTGGTACGCGGAGTGCCGCCAGGTGGTACGCCATATGCCCCTGGAACTTTGTCGTGTGCACTGAAAAATTGGGACGGGTTCTCATATTTTCTATTTTAATAAAATTAGTTTGTGTCAAATACGTAGCCTACGTGCTACAATACGGCGCGTGCTAATACTTGAGTGGACACAAGAGCTTCTATGTAAATCTATACCATTCTATAGGAATGCGTGCTACGAACTAAGTGACCAATTGTATTTAAAAAAAAGTTTTTTTCTCCAGCAAACAGGGAAGCAGGAGAACATGCGTGATTTTGGAACAATGCCAATGTTGTAAGCACAGGAAAGCATAGAAATGCATGCTAAGAACACTGGCAATCTTGTGAGCAAAGGAAAGTGTGATAGATAGAAAAAATATTTAAGAACTATTCTAGGTTAATTTGAGAAAAATACATCTAGCGTCTTTGTGTTTCGCTCCCATGCCCATGAAATAAAAACTTATTTTAACTTCTGAGACGGATTCCTGAAACGGAAACGGGGAAAACTGCAAGCTTGCGGATTGCTAAAGCGGGTAAGCCCCATACTATTTTTGAAAAGAGCTGACACGTATTATGTGTGGAGAAAAAGCTGCTAAATAGCTCGACCTGCTGCCCCCTCTGAAAGACGCAGTCACTCATAGAATTATTGATATGGCGGATGATATCAAAAGTATTCTGATAGAGCTGATGATGATGAGCAGATGGTTTTCACTGCAATTAGATGAGTCTGTAAATGTAATTGATTTGGCCAATTTGCTCGTTTACGTTAGATACGAGTTTGATGGTACGTCCCATGAGGACTTTCTGTTCTGTATGCCGCTACCAACAGGAACTACAGGAGATCATATATTTCAGCTTCTGAATGAATGTATGGAAGAAAATGGCATCGACTGGATAAAATGGTTCGGAGTTTGTACAGACGTGCTAGAGCGATGACGAGAAGACACAGCGGTGTAGTTGAATGAATTAGAGAGGTTGCTCCAGATATGAAGTGGACACACTGCAGCATCCACCGCGAAGCCTTTTCCATCAAGAAAATGCCTGATGGATTTAAAATCTGTTAGACTATGTTGTAAATTGTATCAAGGCTCGACCAATGAATTCACATCTGCTTTGCTTGACTAAACAGGCTCACCCCTCTCACTGAAATCGTGCTTTTTTATTGTTTATTTTTAATTGTTGTTGTTCCTGTTGTCATTCTGTAAAGCACTTTGAGAAGCCACCTTTAAAGGTGCTATATCAAATAAAGTTTTTCATTAGAATATTTATTATATGTGTATGTGAGTGAGTGCTTGCACGCGCGCTCATGTTGTTCATTGATATTTTCAGAGAAGATGACTTGTAGGTGGTACTTGGATACTTTGGTTTGATCAGGGGTGGTACTTGATCCAAAAACTTTGAGAACCACTGCCTTACGCTATACATTAAAAAACTTCAATGAAGCTGCAAACCTGAGAAAAATAAATCGAAAAAAGAAACAAGAAAAACTTACCCCGAGCCCCTTCCCCAAATGACTGGGCATGAACAATCCGAACAGGTCACTAAGCCCGATCAATAAGCAAACCAATAGAGATGTGAACAGTGAACACATCTGAATATCTGCAACAAAAGCAGAACCCGCTCCCACCTAACATGAAAAAATAAAATTGTAAAACAAGACCCTGCCCTAGATAACACACTAAATTTTAAAATACTTCCGTAATGCCAAATTACACCATAATAATGTATACTGTATAATGCTATAAAATTAGGATGATTAGAGCTGCAAGTGACATTTTTTAAGAAATTGGAAAAGATTAATACAGCTAATTATGGTGTGGTACTTAAGATCTTTTCAAATCTATGCTATTACGATTTTCTCTGATTTGAATGACAATGAACATAAAGGGGCCTACAGTATAACTTCTCTTCTCTGTTTACCTTTTTCCACCAATTCCAAAAAGTAATATGAAGTATTACTCTTTGATATTGTCCATAAATTCCTTCACAAAAGCTGGTGAGGAAAATACATGTATCTTTTCATTATGAATACAGTGCAGTCTGGCCGGGTAAGCCAAATTCTCTAATCATATTCCTGTCGGCAAGCGATTTCCCAATCACGTCAAACTCCTGTTGTTTCCTCATGACCTCCGCTGAGAGGTCCTGGTAAAAAAAGAGCCGGCTACCATTGTAGGTGATATTGCGCTTCCTCAGCGCACCCCCGAGGATCTCCCCCTTGTCAGGAAAGCGAAGGAATTGCACTAACACAGTTCTAGACCAGTCATCGGGGCCAGGAGCAGGACCAGGTGATCTATGGGCCTGTTTAATGTCTATAATTTTATCTGAGGAAAAATCTAGCCATTTCGGTAGCATTGACTGGAGGACTGTACCTGGGCAGTCAATATGAACTGTCATAACTAATCAGTCACATTTATTATTTAAATCAAATTAACTCATAATAAGGTATTTCTCATGATAGTATTTTTCTAAAGGGGTGGAAGGGCATCCTCTTGCTCGTAACATTTCTTATTAGCATCTGTTGTTGCTCTCTACACATCCATAAAGCTAAAATGCTACTTTCTGTATTACAAGAAAAACATTTATTGAGATTTATAATCGCAAGAAACATCATCACAGAATTGTGTTTCTACATAAAGAATGATAAAGAAACACAAATATTGAGTGTGAAGAGCAGAACAATGCAAAATGTCCAAGACTCTTTTATAGGAGTGTATTTATGTATAACATTGTATATTTATTTTGTATTACATACACATATATGTCTAGAAAGCCATTTCATGTACTGTAAATTAACAAGAAACCGTATCAATATAGTTTGCATTTAAAAATTGAGACATCAAGAATATCAATAGTAATGTAATGTATTTTTATAGTTAATTTTTAATTGTTTATCACATCTTAACTTTTTTGGACCACAAGATCTTGTCGTCCTTCACATACAGATAGTAAATAAAATATTTTGTTTTAAAGTGTAAAGCCTTTTGATTAAAAAGACTTTTAAATGATCTTACTGTATATTGATTCTTCAAAATGCTGATGTACTCTTTGTTTGGACGAAACACAAATAAGACTGTGTGTAAAAAATAGAAGACTTTTAAAGAGACAAACAACAAGGTGCTTAAAAACACTAATTCATATTTGCCTGAGGTCTTCTTCTTATTCTCACAGTGGAAGGGTGAGATCCCGCATCCTCCCCTCTATGAAACCCATCTTGATTTATTTCTAAGGACACCATCCTTTATTATTTTCTAAACTAGATGTGAAGACAGAGCTTCACATTAAAGAATTTCACCTCAAGCCCAAAAAAACACTTCCTTCTGAGTTGTCAGTTATTGCTGGAGACAGGCTATGTCTGGCACAGGAAAACCAGCCCACAAATATTGTTTTTAAATATAATTGAGTTAACATTGGCAAACTAGTATTTCCGCCCACAATAAAAATAATAGGTACAAGCAAAAATCCCTCCTTTGGAAATCCTGTTTGTGAAGGGTTTCCAACACCTCAACTATCCCATAGTTCATATACTGTACTCTGCTTTATACAGTACTTCTCCTCAAAAATAGTCTGCTTTTAATTTACAAAGTGTTGTTTATTTTGATTGTAAAGGTGCATTGAGATGCGATTTATAATCCCAGACCCTTATATACCTCTTCTAAAAATGTCAAAATATTTGATTCAGTTAGATACATTTTTGATTCATTAGTACAAATTAAAGACATTTTGGGAGTTTGAGCAAACATCTGTAGGTTAAGGTTAATTTTTGTTGATTTGGTGCAGTAGATATGACACTGTTTCATATTAAAAGAAGATTTTTTTATTTACATGTAACTACAGGTATTGAAATAATCGGAATTATACCGTGTCAGTGCTGAAATAATTTAGCCACTTAAATGTGTTCCAGGATTCTTCATTTGTTGTCAAATGTTTATCAATATTAAAAGGTCACAGCATGTTTATGTCATGGTAGATAAAGACCCTATGCAAGGCGGTACAATCCAGAAGTGACTGTAGTAGGACATCAGAGAAGACACAACAGGATCAGGTCAGGTAGAAACACTTACTTCCTGTTTAATAAGAAAATGGTATAAACTGGATGGGTTTAAACAGGTGCCCAGCAAGACTCTTTTCTCTTTCAGGGGTTGACAGAATCATCTGTGTGTCTGGGTGTTTTGCATAAGAGATATTGCTACTGAACTCAGAATACAGGAGATTGTCTGTAGAGTAATCATGCTCTGCACTTTTCCATCTTCGAACTCTCAGAGAGTTGTGGAAATGGAGCTTCAGACTTCAAAGAATAATTACCTTGGAAACAGCAGAATGAATCCCTCTAGATTTTCATGTTGAGGAGGTTTGGCTGTATCACTTAATTAGCCTGACAGGGCCTGGGTTAATAGCTGCAGGATAGGAGAACAGGCTAGAGACACCGGGACTCTGGCAATGTCAAATTACAGCTGAATACTGCCTGGGGAGTCAGTATTCCTCCCTTGTCATTTGTTGATGGTTATAATTAGTGCCACACAAGCAATGGGAACCCACAGATCTGCCTTAGTTTGTTAATTGAATGTAAGCTTTGCAGTCACCCACAATCAATTTACATGGAAAATGAAGAAGAAACTTAGAACTCATTAGAAAGTTATTCTTGTTAAAAATTAGCTTCTTCAGGCAAAGTAAAAAGCTCCTCTACCCTTCACTGAATAAATCCATATAATTACTTAATGTGGCTCTTTTAGTTAAATACATTTTATTACTATTAAATTGGAATTACCATTTTTTTGCTTTTATTTATAACCTTCCAACTTGGAATTGGAACTTGAAGTTGTACAAAACAGCTATGATTACAACCCTGAATTACACAGGGAAAATGTCAAGGACTGGACTTGTCCTCTGACTCACCCACCTGTCATAGTCATATTTCAATGTGCTGTAGGCTCTGCATCAGCATAAGTTGTTTTTTCACGGAAAGCTGAGAAGAACCTGACCAAGTAATGCCTATGCAATCTCAGCCAATTGTGCTCTCCTACTTGAGAAGCCTCAGTCTTCTTTATAATGTTTTTCATTACCTCAAATTACTTAAGAACTCAGAATAATCTGTTTACCAGTTTTTCTTAAGTGGGATTGTGTTTAATATTTCATATATTTAAATTAGTTATCTATAATATCCATAAAACTTCACCAATAAGCATTTGTAAAACAGGAATACAATACTTAATATAAAAATGCTGTAGAACAACATTGGAATATTCAATATGTCTAAAATAATTAAATTAAGCATGTATTAGGTTCTCAAATCGTCACACAAATTGGACATATGGGGGTCCCTTTAGTTTCACTGCAAATACCTTCCTTACAATCAAAAAGCAAATTAGGCATTGAGTTTCATGATGTGTAGACAGTTCAGTTGTGCAGCTTGTACTGAAACAAACTAGAAGAGTCATGTTCAGTACTTTGATCTGATCTGCCCTCTAGAATGATCATTTACAAGGCTCCACAAGCTTCAAAATCCAATAAACTGTGGTTCTATGCAAAGCAAAGATATACATTGTTTTGGTTTACTTTTTCACAATATTTAATACTACACAGCAAAATACAATTGCATTACTTGAATCCATTGACAAAAATCAATTTTTAATTTTAATTTTTAAATTTAATACTTGTGCTGTAGCAAATAATGTGCTGATCTGTAAGAAATAGAATTGAAGAAACTGATTAGAAAATTGAAAAAAATGTTTAAAGACAATTAATCAATAGGAGATACATTTTGTAATTTTGAGAAAGACAAAAACTTGCTCAACTCACTTTGTATTTAATAGCAATTCACAAAGTGTACAAAAAGGCTATCCTTTTTTAACATCTTCATTCTTAGTTCAAGAAGGTAGCTGCGTCAGCATGCGTAGGCTGCAAAGGAATACGTAAAGGTTTATTCCACGCTGAAAAGAAAAGAAACACAATGTTTCAGCTGTAGAGCCTTCTTTGGGCGTCACACCCGAAGAAGGCTCCACAGACGAAACGTTGTGCTTATTTTCTTCTCTTTTAGCATGGAATAAGCCTTTACTTTTTCAGCTTCATTCTTATACCAGCTTAATCCCTTTCTCTGGTAAATATTTTGTCACAATGATGAGTTTAACTGCTCAGATATCCCTTTTCCCCTTTGCTTTTCCTTTATAAATTATGCTGTGCCATATGGTAATTTTTCATGAATGAATTGCTTAACATGAATTTCAACCTTCATAAATATAATTAAATCTAAACATGTCTCTTCCTAGAAACATCCATATAACGTTTGTCATACTGCACCACTTAATTTATTGGCATGCAGAGTGTTATGCAGAAGTATAATGAAATAGGTTATAGGTATCTGAAGCAGTGGAGGTTTTTAAAAGGATACTAAACTTTAAGTTCTACATGAGACATACTAAATGCCTAGGGTATTTGAAGGAGAGTGACAGCTATTAATTACACAGGTAGGCGGGGGAGTTAAAGTGAGCACAGCATAGATTTAGTTTAGGTTTTGTTTGAGTAACTGCTAATTTCCTGATAATCCAAATAGATAGCTGATGTTTTCTGAATCCCCAACTGCACTGAAGGTAGTTACTACAATCAATAAAGCATTTGCACATTATCTCTAAACCTTGAAATAAGATGAGCCCTGGAAAGCCAACAATCAATTCTGTTTGGAGCTGCTGTTGGACTTCACCCCAGGAGGTATGCAGCAGAGTATTTAATTTCAACCTCAGTGTGGGCGCCTTGTATCCATTCTTCCATCTTTCCCCTGCAATCACACTCTAAGCTTTTAATCAGCTCCAGCTAATGCTGTCACCACTCATCAACTGTTTAAACAAAACCTTTAATAACTTATTCATTTCTAAGCTGTGCAAATATTTGCATTAGCAACATGCCACTGGTGCATGGGATATTATTGCTAAGCTTTCCCTCAACATGAAACAAAGAAATATCCAACTTTCTGAGGCCAGTATCCTGGGAACTGTTTCTCATGAAGGGCTGGGAGAATCAGCAGTCTGTAAATTAAAGTGCCATGTCTAACTAAATACTGTATGACCCACCTTTGACATAATCACTATCCTTAACAGGAAGGAAAAGCTGTCTGGAGTGTGTAAAAGCATTTCCAAGACAATTTTCCTAGACCTTCTCAGAAGTTAAATTTAAAAACTGCTTTTAACTGCTTTTCTAGATAAACAAAACAAAACAAAACAAAACAAAACAAAACAAAACAAAACAAAACAAAACAAAACAAAACAAAACAAAACAAAACAAAACAAAACAAAACAAAACAAAACAATCACTACTAGCTTGTTAAAGGATAAGGACTAGCAAATTACATCATTCACGTCATTTTTGCATTGAATGATCCACCTAAATTTTCTTCACAGAGCGTACACAAACCATTAGAGTTGGTATATGTTGAAATTCTAACCCCATTTGTACACTCTTTCCAGGGGTCACTGTAGACAGATTTATATACAGTTGCAAGAAAAAATTGTGATTTCTGCATTAAATACTCAGAAAAATGTGGTCTGATCTTCAACTAAGTCACAATAATAGACAAACACAATCTGCTTAAACTAATATAATACACAAACAATTGTACTTCTTCTTGTCAGTACTGAACACATGATTTAAACATTCAGAGTCTAGGTAGGAAAAAGTACGTGAACCCTTGTATTTAGTAACCAACATATTAAATTATACCACCAAGAATCTTTCCCAACATGTTCCTTACAAACAGCACTGAGAACGAGGCACTTACATACTGTATACTTTGTCCCACAATCTCACTACAACAATCAAATTCAGAAAGTAGCGGTAAATTAAAACATTTCAAGAGCATTGCCTGAATGTTGGGGGTGGATAATGGTCTGTGACATTTTACAACTGAATTTGGACTCTTATTGCAGTTTAATGAGACAGATCCTATCTTCCAGCTTGCAAAAAGTTGTTCATCTATAAAAACTGGCAAGCACTAGCCCAGTGTGTATCCTTCTGGAATGAAAAAGATGATTGTTTAGCTACCTTCTCATAGCTGAACTGTTGATGTCTGGGTTGGTACAACTTGGTATTTTTGAGGCAGTGGAACTGACAGTGCTAAAATGATCACAAAGATGGAGCATGACATCTAATACTTATGCCTTTAACTAATTCTCTTCTGTAGAAGATTACAACCAAGGCATCCAATTAGAATTGCTCATGCCTAACAATATTCCCAGGAGACTGGCTGACCTGCCACAAAACACACAAGATCAATGAGGTCCATTTCAAGTAAAGAAAAGTTTCATATTGATCTATAAATCTTTACTGGGCTCAAAAATGTAAGAAGCCTTAATATAAAGTATACTACCAAAATGCTGCCAGGAAACAAAAATCACAGTACAGAGCTTATTATGTAGAATTTATACAGAACAATTAATACCTTTACACATATTCTTATCATCCTTAACCAATCCATAATCTGTTCTGCAACCTAATTTCATGACAGACTGACCACAGAACATATCTCTCTGCAGCTTCTTTTGTATTAATTTAGATCTGACGATGGAAGAAACATGCACACTCATATATTGTCATATTTGTATGAGGAACCGGGCTTTTTATTCTTGGCAGCAGCCTGCAACGATATTTGTCCACATATTGCTGAACCCTGCTTATTCAGGTTAATTACCTGTGTTCCTCAGTGGAGTAGTAAAAATACAAATTTCATAGACCTAAGGGAATTAAGGGCATTTTAGATAACAACTAGAATTTAGTCTTATCCTATGACAAATTAGTGTAAAAGACCTAGTTAATTTATTCAGAAATGTATTATTTTATTTTGTTTATTTTGGTATGAGTCTGTACCATGAAATTCATTATACAAAACTAACCTGCCTATCTACCTAAAACTATCTGACCTTGACATGAACAGCATCAAATACATTTAATGAAATTCCACTGGAATAGCTCACTGTGTATTACTCTTTTTCTGGAAAATGTATTTAATCTCTGGGAACTGTGTACTGTACTCCACAGTTCTTCCCCATGTCTCCTCCTTCACAGAGCTAGATTTCCTATTAAGTGCCTTAGAGCTTTTTTAATGCCAAAAAGCAAACAGGGTCTGACAAAAAGCTTTCTCAGACGCCTCCATTTATACACAGCAGAAGAGCCAATGGAACATGGCTGTAAGTAATAAACCTAGGGCACCCTGTTTGTTCACCATTTAATAGCCTCATCTAAAGGCTTTATTTGGAGACTTACAGGTAGTCTCACCTAGAGCCACTCCACTTAAAGGACTACTACTGGTGACCTAGTATGTATCATTTCAATCACATTGCCCAATACATTGTAACAAAATTTAAATATAAAAATAAAGACATTCTCTTAAAAATGTGGCTACAAAAGAAAATATATTGTTAAAATCTGAAATAACTTTTCATGATGGATAAATGAGTCTTAAACATCAAAAATCACATCAAAAATGGATCATAACATCTCATCTACAAGGGAACACAAACAGAAAATGTAAAGATTAAAATATTACTACTAAATATATGAAGCCTCATTTTTGATACTTCCTGAGTGTTATTTTATGAGACTCCACAAACTCAGACCTGTTGCCATTTTTCTCCTGACTAGTGACAATCTTCCATTCTTTATCTTGAAATTGTTTGATTTTTATTTAAAATATTCCTTTATATCCGTTTTAAAATGGCCTTTTCTGTGGTAATAGTAATGTGCTAGGAATTCACAGGAACTATAGGGCAGTCTACCTGTGTCTAATTGAGGGTTGGCTTAGATTACTATTAAACTCTAATAGCTTGTCAAGTCCCATCACCTGGGAAATTCAGAGCCTTTGAATTAATTACTGCAGTTTTTTTTCCTGGACCGGAGCTATAAACAGCTGGCTATTGAGAAACTTGGTGTAAAACCTACCATTAGAGCCTTAAGTAACCGCAGTCTTTATTGTGATTCACCTCATCAGAGTTTTGTTTTTCACCCCTTATTTATAACAAAAGGTACTCAGAGCAACATGATGAGGACAATGTTGAAAATGAGATTTTTTCACATATGAAGTGTATGTTGTATGAAATTAAATCTCTCTATTGCCCATACTAATGCAGACAACAAGTGTATGCCTTTGTAGAAAAATCTAAATTATACCTACCTATCTAGATCTACTGTATTTACCCATCTACAAAGGTAAAATCATAGAGAGAGAGAGCTAAAAAGTCAGACCTTCATCCCCTGTTTTACAGTTGATTGCTAAAAATTTGGATGAGCAAGTCCAGCATTTAAATTGTTTGACAGTAAATGTCAGTTACCACTGAACTGGAGGCAATAATTTACATTTGAATTGACAGCAACAGTGAGAGGGTGCTGACATTTCTGAGCTGTATTTAAAAATCAGATGTGAAAAAAATAAAATTAGGAAATTCAGATCCAGAGATCATGTATACTTACTCACCCTGTTGTTGCTTTAGCAATGACACCCTTGCCAGATGTAAGCTGGTGGTGAGTGTATGTTGTACATGAGCAAATGGAATATATCTTTTAAGTAGTAAGTCACCATTTTCTGCATGACTGCAATGTTTCTGTGGCATAGGACTTCACCTGGCCCCTAGCCACCTTTAGCATCTCTGCCTCCAGTCATTTTCCCAAAATATTACTGCAGGTGATGAACTGACTATTGCATTATAATTTAAGTTAATTGAATGAATGAAACCTTCCATTCATGAAATGAATTATGTCAACCTAGGACATGCTGAATACTGTCTTTCAAATCTTTCTGACTATACAACTTGTAGCTGGTTAACCAAATAAAAAATATGGATGGAAAAGTTCCTGCAGTCCAATATTATTTTGGCTAAGCTAGATCTCAGTATGTAATAACTGAATAAAACCCCTCATTAATTCAGGTATGATGGCCAGTAATTATTTTACCTATATCATAATTAGCTTCCACCGGTGACAGCTTCTTAGAGAAAAAGGCACAGGGGTGTAAGATGTTCCAGTCTCTGTGTCGCTGAGAGAGCAGAGCGCCAACTCCATGGGCAGAGGCAAATACCTCCTCCACGAGAGGTCGGGAGGGGTCGGGGTGTCGGGGAAGTGGGGCTGTTGTGAACAGATGTTTGAGGCAGAGGAAAGCCTTATGGGCATCAGAGTTCCATCTGCCAAGGCCAAGACCCTTCTAGGTAATAGCAGTGATGGGTGCTACCACCTAACTAAAGTTATGGATAAATCGACGGTAGAAATAGGCAAACCCAAGGAATCTTTGTATCTGTTTGAGGTTCCTAGGTGTGGGCCAATCTCTAATAACCACCAACATGGAGGAGTCCATCTCAATACTCAAAGGTGAGATAATGTATCCTAAGAACTGTATTTTGGAGGCATGGAAGATACACTTCTGCAAATTCGCAGTTTGTTCCTGACTAGGTGGGAAAGGACATCGCGGACATGAAAAATTTGATCTTGTAGATTGCTGGAAAAAATCAGGATATTGTCGAGATATACTAGACATATTTATTGATTATATCCCTAAAGATATCATTTATAAACGACTGAAGACAGAAGGGGCATTGACCAAACGAAAGAGCATAGCTAAGTACTCATAGTGCCCATGAGTAGTCATAAAAGCTGTCTACCACTCGTCTTCCTTTCTAATGTGGTTGAGATTGTAGTCGCCACGCAGGCAACTTAATCAATGAGGGCAGAAACATTAAAGAGAAAAATTACCCCACGAAATAGATGTGAGGAGACAGGGTCGAGAGTCGGGATGAGGAAGGGAGATATTACTGACCCTGGTTGGAGCTGGTTTATGTGGCGGGGTAAACGGTCTGACGGGACAGGCAGAGTGGAGATGGTCAGCGGAACAACAGTACATGCAGTGGCCCTCACAGTGACGCTTGTCCTTCTCCTCAGGGGTGAGTCTGCGATGAATGTCAGGGGATGACCTGGGGGAAGGTACAGGTGTTGGTTGGCGACTGTGTTCCAGATGGCACTCTGTCTTCCTTTCCTGTCAAAATCCAGGACCTGGGAGACAGCTGCTTTAGGGAGCGTGATTCAAGGGGTATCAGAGTGAGGTGGTCTTTGATCTTTGGCCCCTGTGAAACTGGCAGACTAGCATCTAATTATTCCAGGATGACTGGGCAGCCAGGGTTTGAAACTCAGCTGCATAATCCCTAACCTGCTCGATGCCCTGCTACAGAATTGACAGGTGCAGCATGAGCTGTTCAGATCCAGTGTTGCTGAGGGTGGCTTCCAGGCTGTCATGGAAAAGACAATAATCTGCAACCTGGGGACCGTCCCGATGGAGAAGCACTGCAGCCTATTCTAGGGGCCTGCCAGTTAGCAGTATTTGGCCGGGTCGCCGTCTAACTTTTCAGGGGTGGTATTGGTGAAACTGCAGTCGTGAAGGCAAGAGCTGGTGTGGGGGTGGCTGGCTGGGGAGAAGAAACTGGAGGAGATGAGGCCATGGGGAGCTGAGAGACATGATAAGAGAGTTGCTGAAGTGAAGCATGAAGCTGGGTAAGAGCATGGCGTGTTGATCCATCACCAGGCATATGCTTTGAATTCCTGCGGGGTCCATCGTATGGCTCTGTATTCTGTTATGGCACTTGTAACGGGACCCTATGCAGGAAGAGAGCCGAGGTAGAAGAATAAGGCAAACTAATCCGTCTGGGGAAAGACTAGTAGCGAGGTCAAGAAGTAACAAGTCCAAGGTTGGTAGCCAGTCATCACAGATCAAAGTTAGGGGAAAGCAAGGGAGATTGCTAAGGAGGCAGTGAGCACGCGGAATGGAGAGACTCCAAGTACAAAGCGCCAATGTGAGATTAATGAGGGTTTAAGTAGTAAGGGGAGAGAGACATGATTGGATAACAGGGTGATGAGAGTAATTAGTGGTTGCAGGGGATGTGAATGGTTGTAACACATGGTCCTGATGTATGAGTCTGATGGACCTTGGTAGGAAAAGAAGCATCTTTTTTTCCATATGTGCTCAACATGAGTGATTTTAATTGCATCCCAGAATAACATAGCTCTGTTTTTCCAACACATATTTAAGGATGTAACAGCACATATTCTTTTGAACCTCAAGGCTCAATCATGTGGCATCACCATACGCAAGCACATATCAGAAGTGTTGCAGGCATAGGGTCAACAAGTCAGTGTTGTTTCTTAAAAATAGTTTTGAGCACATTTTGAAATAGTTCCTTAACAGTTTGGCTTGCTATGAAATAACAACATCAAACATATATTACCCTGCTTTATGTGGTGCCACACAGAATCTATTGAATTGAAAATAAAAATTTCCCTGAGATCAGGTATTAATCCTTTCAGTGTACACTGATGAACCAACATAAAAGAGAACAACCCAAATAGTCATGGATGATGTGTTACGGATTCGGCCAGTCTTGACCAGCTGCAAAACGACAAAAAAAAACCTTAAATTTCTCTAAAAAGAGATCATAGTCCTGTACCTCAGGAGCCCCGCGATCTAGTAAGGCAGTAGCCCATTCCAGAGCACGGCCAGTTAACAGAGAAACTACGAAGGCAATCTTGTCTTGAGGAGAAAAACAAAATTACCGGATGAAGCCTGAAAACCAGCGCACACTGTGCCAAGAAGCCCCGACATTTCGTAGGGTTGCCGTCAAACCTGTCAGGGGGTGTAAGTGGAAGAGGTTGAGGAGCAGGTGTAGAAGCTGGCAGGGGCGGAGCCGAAGTGGCAGCTCCAGCGTTACTTACACTATTACCAATAGGCGGCATTGCCGACAGGTGCGCAGAAATCTGTTGTACGGAAGCCTGTAACTGGAGTAAGGCTTGCCAGTGCTGATCCAAAACCGAGCGAATCTCCTCTTGCTCCGCTGGGTACATGTTAAAAGGCTCAGTATTCTGTTACGGATTCGGCCAGTGAAACCGAAACCAAGTAGTGAACCCACTTGCAGGAGCCGACAGAGACGAGTCGTGATCCAAATACTGTAGCCGAAGGAGAGAGCCGAGAGTCCAGGGGAAGCCAGTGATCCAAACAGGGAGAGAGTAGCCAAAGCCAGACCGTAATCCGAAACCGTAGACGAAGGAGAGAGCCGAGAGTCCAGGGGAAGCCAGAGAACCAAACTAGGAGGAAGCAACCGAAGCCGAGCCGTAGTAAAAGGGGAAAAACCAAAGTCGGAACCAGAACAGTACGAGGAGGTAGAAGGCGTAGCGCAACTTAGTAGCTCGAAAGGGAAACCAATACTGAGCGAGGGGGTAGGGAAAGACTAATGCTTAAATACCAGATGAGACAGAGGTGTGGTGGTGAAAGCGTACACTGATAGGTGGACTGATGAACTAAGGCTACGCCTTCTTCTGCCTCTTTTGTTGCCGAGAGGCAGGGATCGTAACAGGATGCATAGCGGGTGGGATTAATAACATGTGAGGGATTTTCGGTCTCCAGGGGTGATTACAGCTACAACATCCAGAGGTAGAAATTACACCAAATGCTCATAGAAACCCATGGAGATATGAACCCACTCAATCTATAGCAGTTCTGTGTGTTGTGGGTGGTAATTTAATAGATACCTATGGTTTGAATTATATTTTCCACTATTTATCTGATAACCATTATCTAAGCACTTGAGGCTGAACTGACAATAGCCAGATCCTTTGTTGCTTTCAGCATTTGCACCAAACAATCATAACTCTTGTGACTTCACATAAATTCGTTTTTTTTTTCTCAAACAACAGGACAGTGAGGCCTGTCCTGCTACTGTTAAAACCTCAGGAATAATGCAGTTATTTCACCCTGCAAGTCACAACTGGCAACCCACTAAAGGAATGCAGCTGTGAGCTTGGCCAGTACCTGGATGGGAGACCCCCTGGGAAAGCTAAGGTTGCTACTGGAAGACATATTAGGGGGCGCTCACCCTGTGGTCTGTGTGGATCCCAATGCCCCAGTATAGTGTTGGAACACTATGCCGTAAAAGGCACCGTCCTTCTGATGAGACATAAAACCAAGGTCCTGACTCTCTGGTAATTAAAAATATAATTGGATTTCTACAAAAGAGTAGGGGTGCTTCCCTGATGTCCTGGCCACATTTCCCCCTGATCTTTCCCAATCATGGCTATGAATTGTTCTCCTCCTCACTGAGGAGTGGTGACTGTACTGTGGTATCATCCAGGTGGGGGATTCACATTGGTGGTGGTGGAGGGGAGTCCCTATTACCTGTAAAGCTCTTTGAGTGGTGTGTCCAGAAAAGCATTATATAAGTTTAAGGGATTGTTTTTCTTATTCTTATGCTTATTAAAATCATCCTTCATTACCCAGCCCTGTTCTGTATAAATCTATCATCACTGTATGCACCGGCACTGCATTGTACTCCAGTATATAATTTTGGAGACGTTTTCTCCAATTCCTGTCAAATTTCAAGTTCAAAAATAAAAGAAACCGTGCCCGCCAATATCAGCAAACATCAACTTCAGCAAACAGAAATGTGTTCTACAATTTGCTAATTCAGTGCACAAGACCTGTTCCAAGAGAGTATGAAAGACTATGAAACAGGATCTAAAAATTACTGATTATGTTGCTTGACAGAGATCACAAAAAGGTGGCCTGCTCAGCCTCTTCTTCAATTGCATGATTTGCCCTTTTACTCCTCCATTATTAGGGTCATGCTTGAAAGATAATTTCCATTCTTAGTGGGACCCATGAAGTCCCCTTCTTCTTTTTGACTAATAAACGTCCTATTGCAAAAAAAACAGAAAGAATCTTCTGCACAGTTTGTCTGTTCATCATAATGCTGAAGGAAACTGAGAGCTAAACTGTACAGAAATGGTTTTCAGTAAACTCCATTTTAGATATCAGTGTAAGATTCTTCAGCATTAAACACCATTTTTAAACCATTAGAACACAGAATAGCCATTGTCCGTGCTTTTATATGGAAGTTATTCATACATAACCTATGTGTCTAAAATACTTCCTTGCTGCATGAGGTGTTTGACTATGATGTGCATTTTTTAAAGCTGTCACTACTTAGTCAGACAATTCCTGAGTGACAGTCTTATAGAAAATTCATTGGAGTCTAAACAATGAATTAAAAAGGAATCAAAAGCCCTTGTGACCTAAAGTTCTTGCTGGTTGTGTTTGTTTCAGTACCACCATGTTGAACAACTCACAGGAATGAGGCAAGTCAAGAACGTGTCCTGTCCACTTGGATTTCCTTGTTTTGGCAAGATTGTCAAATTAACCTTGACAAATCTGATTAGCAAAGCAGTTCTAACCCATTACAGTTCATTTTTTTGTGGAATTGAAATGGTTGGCATTATTATAAAAGGAATATGACACAGGAGGCAAGACAATAAGATTTAATAAATCAGACTAAAAAAAATCTTTATCTTGGATTTTAACAATGAGCAATTGAATGAATGTGCTTACATTTACAGTGTATACATCTTTCTTCAATTATATGTATATGATTGAAACAAGTCTTTTAAGATGCTTAATGGATTAAACATTAACCAACAAATTAATAAATTAACATGCACTTAAACTAACGTGGCCCCACCAAGAATTTAGTAAAGTAAGAATTAAGATGTCATTTAATGCCAGCTGCACAGTGAGGCTTAAGATTGCTTAGGAGGAGGGAAGGTATTTGATTGTAGTTTGTGTACCATGGTCCAATACTTAAGTCATCAAATTGGGATGATGACTTTGTAGATCTAATAGATAAGGATAATACACAAGTTAACCTTTTTTTCCTGATTTTTTTTTTAATTATACTCTTTTACTATTTTAACTAGTGTTTTAGAAGGAAACACAGTACGGAATCAGCTCATGTTAATGTAATAAATGATTTGCGGATAACTTCTGATTCTGGGTCACTTAACATTCTTCTTAATTTCCATTTAAGAACAGTTTCTAAAGCTGTCAGAATTACTGCATCAAAAGCTTTTATGGGTGCATGGAAAACGATAATTAGACATGTTGTTGAAACTGACACCCTGTCTTCTTTCAAGAAATAGCTGGATAAGATCCCTGGACCAATTACAGTAGCCACTAAATGAACAATTGTTCTCTTCTCTTTTGTAACCATTTTATGTTCTTTTACTTCTTATGTTACTTTATCATGTATTACAGTATATATTTTCTATTGTATGACAATTTGAGCTGTCTGAAAAGAGTTTGTAAATAAAATTGTGCCACTACTACTAATACTATTATAATTATGGTGATCATCATTTGTATAATTATGCATTTTTCAAGAAAGATGCCACTAACTTCTCACTGTT
The DNA here is from genome assembly GCF_040954835.1 of Lepisosteus oculatus. Classification (NCBI taxonomy): domain Eukaryota; kingdom Metazoa; phylum Chordata; class Actinopteri; order Semionotiformes; family Lepisosteidae; genus Lepisosteus; species Lepisosteus oculatus. The sequence goes on from NC_090706.1 coordinate 22,923,767, forward strand.
TTGTCTTATAAAGCTTCTACACAGTTGAGTTTTCATGAGTGCATTTCTTTTTCAGTCTGAGCCAAACATATTTAAATATTAAATGAATAAGTAGCTGCTCAAGAGAAGTAAAATCTAAACGTGATTCTCACTTAGCAGACATGGGACTTATGATGCAATTATTGTTTCATTCCTTTGGTGTTAATTTGCTTTTTGAAACTTTTGTTCACAAAATTACCTGTGAATTGTATTAATATGTATTGAATAATTATAAAAGAAGTGTTAGAGTGCATTTTTTGTTTGTGTACATTTCTTAAAATAATTTTAAAACTTGCATTGTTCTTCAAAAGAACATTTCTCTTCTGTGACATATTTTTAAATAGAGGAACATGTTTTTCTTAGGAAATCTGATAGAATTTCTCATACACATTTTTAACATGGGTTTACACAATAATAATCAGAAATTATTAGAAAGAAGAAAATGTATATAATTGATTTTTTCTTGTCCAGATTTATCAAGAATCATCATAGACACAAGACTAAAACTGGAACTTGATGTAAAATGACCAGTCCTTCCAGGAAATGTGATCATTGCTGTTGGCAGATTAATAGTTAATCCGTCTGCTGGCTACATATTTTGTTGTGAGCTTTTTTATCATCCTTGCCATTGAGTAGCACTTTAAAAGGGTGCTCATGGTTAGTTTCCAAGCCAGCTCTAGAGAAGGACTGATGTCTTTTAGACCTTGCTTTACAAGAGAAAACAGCACCTGCTGAGTCCAAGGGCGCTCACATTCATCTGTGCTGCTGTGTGACATGCACAGTGGCCATGAGGATTTGTATTCATCAGAGAAGTTGTATTGTTCTTGCCCAAAATATCTAATTACTCCTCATCTTGGAGTATGACATTAATACAGAAGCCAATAAAATCACAGTCATTCCTCACGTTAATTCATTTATAAATCATATCAGATTGCAAATGGATTACAGTATTTTCATTTCAATTAATCTTATGACCTGCTATTACAAATATTGCTTGACAGTAAAATTTCAAGACAGTAAAAATACTAAAAACATTTGCTGTTTCTAAATATCCAATATGAAATATGTTTGTCTATCCATCTGTGTGCTTCAAATAACAACCATACTTTGAATGCCTAAAATCTAACAATCTAAAGATTTTTAAAATTTGATTAAAATCTAGCAGGAACTAGAACTGCAGCAGCTGACATCCTCCACTGTCCACTGATGCCCTCTTGGACAGATTGGAATGGATATTACAAATGAGAAAGTTTAAAAATTGTTTCCACAGATTAGAAAATGTCACTTTAGAAATACTGTAGTAAATAATGTGACAGATTTATGCACAATGTATGTTGTAAGGGACAATAAACTAAAAGTATTTAACACTTCAGTAACAAAAACACTGACATATGATTATAATCAGATTCACTTCTCACAATTAAAATGATTTAGAAAACTGAGCCCTAACAATAAACTTGTAATGATCAGGATGATACTGAATATTTTCTTGGCAAGAGGCCTGGCTATTTGGAGTAGTAGAATTATCTCCTGTCTGAAGGAGCACTCTGTGCTTTGGAGCTTTTACAGTAGGTGTTTGTAAGACCCTGTTCAGACTAAAGTAAAATATGATCACCATGCTGATCAATGACTCTAATAACAAAGATATGTGCTTGTTACTAAAGTTGAGTCTGTGGAGGAGGAGAAATTTCACTGGACTTGTTGAACAGAATCCCATAAGAAACCAGACTGAAGTCTCCCACAGTTGGTGTAGGAGAATTCTCCACTGTCTGAGGCACTTTGTGCTTCAGAGCTGGAAGGTTCCGGAGAACTATTCATGAATCCTGGTAGGTTACACATAGGTTTATCTGTGAATGCACTCCCTTAAGTTTGATATCAGCCAGATTAAACAAATACAGATCAAAATGTTGCTGACCCTGTCTATAATAATATGTCTATTCAGTAACAAATAATAGGTTTATTCCATGCTGAAAAGAGAATAAACCTATTACTTGTTCCTTTGCAGACTACGAATGCTAACGTAGCTACCCAGCTGAACTCTTCTATACAGTAACTATAATAATTTAGTTTGGTTAAGTACGTAAACAGATATCGGTTTCAAAACTGTTCACAGGTGGAGATATGTCTATTTTTTAAACATTGCTATGTTTCAATTTTTTTATAATCACCAGATAACTTGTGGAAAGAACAGTGTTTATAGTAATCAATATCGCACTAGATCAGCATGAGAGGTGTAATCAGGAAAAAACTGGAAAATGCAGAAACGACATTGTCACTTTTTTGTATTTCAATTTCCTTATGATTATTTGTTCGAAGGTTGGCATTAAATGGCTAAACAGTTTCAGCAGCAACAAAATGAAGATGATGTCATGTTGTGTTTACTTTCAAACTCTCAATGCTCATGTTTTATGTAGAAACATGTTTTGAAAAAATAAATGCTATGTGAAATGTCAAAAAAAGTATTATTTTCATAGTTTTTCAATGAGAGCAATTTGAAATTTAATAATAAATAGCAATCAAGTGGTCATCTTGTCATTTACAAGAATAGTGTGATAGTTTTTGTGTGATAAATGGGATGTTTAAAGCTATGATTAAGCATGGGTGTTGAAGATATCAGTAAACTTTTAAATCAGTTTACCAGCTCCAAATTATTTATTTTAAAACACAGTTTAAGCCACCATCTTAATCAAGCAATATTATGTTCATGTGTCATTTACCAAGGTCCAGGGGTGTCTAACCAGAAGCAGCTTGAATGTTCAGAATTTAGTGATGAAAATAGTCAAAGACATGGTCATCATAGTACACATTGTACTGTATGTGAAGTGCATTTTACGTGATGATAATAATCAAGTTTGGTTTAACTGGTTAAATAGCAGCTTGAAGTCTGCTGTAATTTGTCAGTTTTGATGTTATCATTTTTATACATTGTACTACAATTTTTGAAAACTGAATCCATTGTGCAAGGGGTTAGACATACCGATGTAGAGTTGAATATCTAAACTGTTTTTGATTAGAATACGACATGGCAGTCATCTTTGTTCATTCAACATTTTAAATGCATTGTCTCTAGAATGATATACCTTGTTTATGACCAAGAAGAGGGCATGAAAGAATTTCTGGCAAAAAAACAACACCACCTGTTCAGTATTTGTGTTAATTCAAACCTTCATTTGAAAGCATCATATTAATTATTCACCAGTGCAATGCTCAGGTGTGAAAATCTGACAGGTTGCAAGAGACCAATTGAGTTTGTCATGTGTTTTTTTTGCTGAGGACATTCGTAGCTTGCAGTGTGTATCCTAATGAAAGTTATATTTCATCTCTGAAATGGAATTTATTCAAGCAAGAAAGGGTGATTTTGCCTTTCAAGATATGGAGAATATAAAATGGATATTCTGAAAGACTTCTGCAACCCCAAAACCATAGAAGCAAATATTACCTCCCCTTCATGTTATATGTTATTTATGTAGAAAAACACATGAATTATAATATTACTAATTCACTACTTCTAAGATTCCTATGTGCAGATTCTCATGCTTTGTACTGTAACGCATACGGCCTCCATTGCTTGCGAGAGCTGGCTTACCAGAGCGGTGACGTCACTGCCCTTCCCTGTGATTGACAGGGACCTTAGCCGCTGGGCTCATTGGAGATTTCCCTTTGGCTCAAGTGGCTGGGTCCCTGTTGTGTGATGCCGGAGGCCTGGGTTCAAGTCCCTGACAGTGGGGGGCTGACCTGATGCAGCAGTGGTGAGGGTGCCCATGTGAACCCCAGAGCATTACAGTACTCTGATGGAAGCTTCATTCCAAATCTGCACTATAAATTGAACATTTGACATTACTAGATTAGGTATTAAAAGTAAACTTTTTTTAAATATGGGATTTGATTTGTGCTTGTTTCCTATTTTTCTAAATAAAACTGCAATTTATGGAAGCGCTGCCGCTAATAAGAAATTATCAGATATTTCAAGGAACATTTAAAGAACCTCCCTGATTTGATTCATTAGTCTGGAATCATGCTTCTGTGGGTGAATTGTAGTGGAGGTGATCTCAAAGCCCTGGAATAGTAACAACACAATCAGCATGATTCTCAGCGATGGCAGAATAAAAGAACATAATCTTCACCTCAAATGTGATCAGAGCCTATACTCCTTAGATGGATGCTCATAAAATCAAAACTGCATTGAATGAAAGCTTGTAAATCTTAAGCTTTACTGGAACTAATGGGGTTTTTTATTACAATATACACACATAATTATTCCTCTGCTGCTTCTTTCATGTTCTGATTTGGTGTAAGATGCCTTCCTAAATTAATGTGTAGGTGGATGTACGTGGGATAAGAGAAAGTATACTGATTCTAAGTCTTCCCTACAGTAACATCAAAACTTCATTATCTTCCTCTCAGGCAACTTGATTTGCCGTGCTGAAGGGTTTATGCAGGAGTAACTGATTTCAATGACCTTTCAAGTCAGCAGCCTTGTTGTCTATATTGTCTAAGATCAGAGCATGGATATTGCATGGAGCATGGAAGTCTTACTGTGCTCTTGGTAATATGTTGTCGTTTTTATGACGGGGTGCCTTGCAGGGTTGTGATAAGAGAGATGGAGGACTGACAAAGAAATAAAATTGCTGTCTGTAGTTTTGGCTGAGTGTTATTCATTTTTGACACTACAAAAATGCATTATGACTAACAGGTAGTGAAAATGGGTTTTAGATTTATTATGTTGATAAAACAGTGTACAATATGTGACGTTTAAGAAAGCAAGTACAGGGCATTTAGATGAAGATTTTAAAACATTGTAATACAAAAAATGATGAGTGAGGAAAACACTGGTAAAAAAGCATGCAAGGGTCAGAAATGAAAACAAGGGGCGTTTCCATGGCCCGCAGGTGTTCTGGAGGGTGAGTCCAGGGTAAACAATCCAAAACAGAGTCCAATGGGAAATCCAAGACAAGGCAAAAGTCCAAAGCCGGGCGGTCCATCCGAGACAAAGGCAAACAGGATTAAAAACCGGAGCAGGATCTGGTGGAGGGTTGGGCTGAACAAGGGGGGAATGGGACCAGATCCTACAGGTCCCGGAATTGCCTGGTACGGGAACCAATGCAGAGCCTGGAACAGAGTGAGCATCTGGCTTATAAGATTGGCTGGATAGGAGGCTGGAACAGGGGGCAGGTGCACAAAATCAAGTCAGAAGTGAAAGAGCTGGAGGGCCCTTAAGGGGGAGGGACTACAATTGTGACAGTACCACTGAGCAAAGTCAGAATTAATATAATGGTGTTGCCATAATGACAAGCTGCCCTCTGTCATCTGAAACCCCAATCAAGCTGAGGGAATCCTGAACTGTGGTGCCCTGGAAGCAGAGCTGAGAGACCCTGACACAGGCCAGGCCTCTGCTTCCACTACCTCTTTTCACCTTTTGAAACTGTGTGAAAGAAGTAGGATGTTTTTCCTGAATAAATCTTTCATTAATAGAGCAAAAAAAATACTACAAAGCAATCAAGCATTCAAAATGGATAAAATTACAATTAAGCATTGATGCATATTGCAACTCTCTCATTAGTCTCACTCAAGATCTCTTGCAGGTAACCTGATTACTGGCTCCTTAAATTACATTGTTTTCAAAAGGAGATGCCCAGTCTCCTGACAACACATTTGTTTTGACACATGCCTGCAGAGTATCTTCAGTGTGGAGAACTGCACAAAGCTAAATTTTCAAAGCTTAATTGTTTTCTTTTCATGGTCCATGTACAGTAAGTAGTTGTTAGTCATTTAAGTTTCATCCTTTATAATTGCAAAAACGTATTTTAGCTATTTACAATAAGCAGATGGTAAGAGTGATATAAGGCTATCTGTCTTTATTACTGTTATGTACATTGTAATATTTCACATCCTATGTAATTAATTACTCTCACCTAATTTATGTCCAGCACAGGAGAAACTCTACACATTTTTGGTCTCGAAGTAATTGCTATAATGTATTTTCATGCATTGCATTACATTTGTAATTAAACCGTAGAGGTTCTTTACAACAGAACCAGTGCTTTCCTGATTCACTTGATGTGTTTTTGAAGTTTAGTTGGGCTTTGCTGGACCTGAGTACTGGGTATTAAGTAGCAGGACTACTTTGCACCAAATGTGTCAAAGCCAAGCTTAACATCAAGCTTAACATGAAATTTCCTTCTCTTCTTCCATTCCAGTAATATTGACTTTACATAATACTACATAAATGGATATGAAGTACCTTTGAATGTTTTTAATTAAAATCATTTGAATTTGAATTTTCTGAGTGATATTTTAATCCGTTTTAGGGTATATATTTTTCAGTGAATGAACAAAACAGATAATAAAGGTTAATTATGACATTGTTTGTCTACATAACACTCTTAACATTTTGTTTGATTTTTTTCGTTACATTTATTCTATATAATAAATTATATAGAAATAATTGAAAGCATGCCAGCAATCACACATGCTGCACAACGGCTAAATCCTTTAACTAAATAAGCCCAGAAATAATCAAATTGAATATGTGACACACACTAATAAAATACCCCTTGACTTTTCAAAGATGATTGTAATCCACCTTTTGAATGTACCAAGCTAATTCAAAACTCCACAGATGAAAATGCTTCAGGTAAAACATTTAAATTGTGTATGTTAGACACATTTAAATGCTATTCCATTGTTTTTTTTAAACAGCCTTTTCCTGTTCTGGTGTGCAATTTTAACCAAGCAACTGTCTATAGATTGGGCTATACCTCATAAAGTTGAAAATCACAGTCTTTCCAATATGTAATTGACCACAGTGTCAGAGAGAAGCGATAGAGGATTCTAAATCTCGTTTCACAGATGGACCATTACAGGAAAGAAAAGGGAAGCTAGTAGGAAATGTCTGTGGTTTGCATTTATCAGAGGAATCTTTAACTTTCATCTCCTACACATCTGTTGGCTGACTTTTGCAGAAGAAGCATTTAAGATGCGCCAACACCTTTACAGCTCTAGAACTTTAAAAATTTTAAAATGTACATACTTTTGAATTGATCAAATCACAGCTTCTGGTTTTACTTAATGTTGAATTGCAATGGTTTGCTATTCACTCACATCACATCAAATCACATAAGTTTAGATTAGAAATCAAAAGTGTTAAGACTCTTTTCTTGGATGCATGCCTGTGCTTTTAAAATCAACCAACTTGATTTTGTAGCCTGGACTGCAGTCTTTTCTAAGGTTGATTCATACACCAATGACAATAGTTGCCACACATTCACACTGCCACATTACATCGTTTATCAGCATAGAAACCTGTAACATAGGTCCTTCTATAAATAACAGATTACTTTTCACCATTGCTATCTTGTTCATCTATCCTATTTGCTGTCTTCATCAAAGCATACAATAAGAGAGTCAGCTCCCCTATAAATACTCTGAATTGATTGTAATTAAACAAATATGTTTTCTGATGGCAAATTACTTCCTATTAACAAATGAATATAGCATCAATAGCTAACACATTTCTAACAGAGGTAATCACATATAGAAGAAACAGTAACAAACATATACAATACATATACAATACATTGAAAAAATCAATTTATTATCAATATAATGGAACAACTAATCCTTTCTCTCATTCTTCTTAAAGGCCTTGTCATCATATAAAATAAAGTTGTTATAATAGATTCAATCTATTATAATTTCAATATTTCAATGTTTATACTATAGTGATCTCATGTGTAATCAACCATGCCTGAGAACAATTTCTTATTTTGTATACAGTGCCCAAGCCTGCACATAAAACACTTAAATGCATCTATGTATGTATAGAGGAAATGTACTGTATATGAGCTGCTGAATCAAATTATTGATGGTGCTGTCAGTTTCTCCAGTGAACAATTGAGTTATTTTGCTGTTCAGCTTAAAGGACCTAAACTTAAAGAGCCCAAACTCCAAGATTTCAGACAATCCAAACAAAGATATCAGAAGCAATGAGACAAATACTACATAATTTTTACAGATTCCTGGAATTAGCTGTTTAATTTGAAGGAAAATATTGCATCTTCAATGTCATTTCATTCTTATTGCAAACCCTGTAGCATCTGTTATTCTATATTTTTCATTTATTTTAATGTATATATAAAAAATTAAAATGAATACAACTTCAAATAAGGCTGCTTACAACTGAATGAGAGACTTTGCAAGGTATAATAGCATGCATTCAAGCTTTGCTTTGACATCTGACTTTTGACCACTGTCTGATGTTAAGTTGTTTCACAAAGCCATCACTGAGCAATTGTGAACACTCCTTGGTTGACCCCTGCAAAAACCATATCAATATGTCAATATGCTTATTGGGACATTCTCCCACATATTGTGTACCAGGAAAGGGCTGCAATTCCACAACCCACAACTGCTATCTCCTCCACAAAGTGATTAATTGCACTGCTGACTTGTGCTGGGCAAGCAGAGGGCACAGTTGACAGAGAAATTGACAGAGAAATTGGCACTCTTCACAGGGATAGGCATCTATTTACTTATGTCACGACTTTAGAGAGATCATTAACCACAGAGTATTTATTACAACAACATTTCACTGGATGTATTGTGTTTAAATTAAAGACAACATTTTTTTCTAGTTTGCAGCTGTGTCATTCATCATACTTTTCAGTAAGACACACTGTTTTATATAACTGGCATTTAGGTAGCATTAATATAGGGATGGCATTTATAACCAGAAGCTGCCCTATTCACTAAAACAGAAAAGGCATTTCAGCCTGGGTGTCAAATATAATGATTACTGCATTTTCGTCCCCTGTATTGGTGTAGTTCTGTAACTTCCCCTATGTATTGTAGTTCAGTTTCAGTTCCCTCAGTTGAATTACCCCATTACTATCATCTATTCTCAGCATAACACTATACCAAGATGTCTAAAACAACTATGTCAGTAGAAAGCTATACTTGTTCTGTGCTGTGAAAATGTAGTATTTTTGTTAAGTCTGTGTCTTTTTGCAAATAATAAAACAGTAAATTAGATTTCTTTTTCTTTAAAAAATGCTCATTGCCTCTTTTAAAAGCCGAAAATATATATTCTTAACCTTAATCAATGAAATTTAAAAAACAGGAACTTTTAAAATGGTAAAGCAAATACAATGACTGTCTTAGTAATCTAAGAAATGGAAATTAAAATGAGATTACATGAACAATATTACTATGTTTGAATTTTGTTCCATTATCAGTGCATTTTCCTCAGAGCAGTCTTATGCAGCAAAACTAAATGTACTGTTGCTAAGATACTAAAGACAGGAATTCACATCAGGGGTCTTAAACAAACCTATCTGACTATTTCTAATATAGAATCCTAAATTCTAAAGATGTTTTTTAAAAGAAAATGTACTGTCAGGCAGTCTTATTTGGGAGTTTTTTTTCCAAGGAAATTGTTTGCCTTTCCCACCATCTTAGCATCCCAAGTCTTTTAGACCTCAGCCTCTGTTGGTTTTTATTACAGATGAGCTCTTGGTTGCTTAACTGAACTTACAGTACATGCTTCTTTATAAGAACCTTGCAAATATGTTGTTAACAATAGGAGTTTTATAATTCTGGCAATGTCACATCCTTTACACTGAAGGTTTCCAAGACAATGTGAAAACTTTTTTTTTTGCTGAGGGAAAAAATTATAAAGGTCCAGTGAATTAAATTATTTGCTTCTTTCCCTTCTACGGATGACATTTTACAATTGGTTCATAAGGCATCCCACATCAGATGGTTTGAGAAAATCTAGCAGGGAAAATGGATTTAATGCTATGCCAAAGGAGGCGTATTTTTCTCATGATCAGATTATCCTTTTGACACAGATTTTCTACAGCAATGGGTGAGAGTGTGATTTTATCAGGAAATTTAATTTTCTTCACCAGGACAGAGCAAGGCCACATTTGGCTGTCTGAATATTTCCAGGAATTTGCATATCACTCTTTCGTTTAAAAAGGATTCTAAAGAGTTTTACATATAGGAGAGCCTCCACTTCATGCACCACTGAAGTGCTGCATCCAATTGAGAGATACTATACATGGAAGCAAGCATCAGCAGTCCAACTACATGAGAATAAATATCGGCAAAGGGGTTAATTTAGTTTGGCCAGAATTAGCAAGCTCAAACTAGACATTAGCCAAGACACTGGCAGTCAGTAATGTTTTTAACAGTGTCATGGGATCTTTAATTACCAAATTACCAGGGCTTTTGATTAACACCTCATCTGAAGAAAGGAATAACCTGCAGCATGGTGTACCCTGTCATCATACTGAAGCTTTGGCTTAGACATGATTGTCAATAGCGATGAGAATCACCACTTTCAGAAGCCACCTGATTTTTCTTAGTGGTCTCCCATCCTTTGTACTGACTGGGCACAACCCTACCTTTGGAATCTTAGATATAATAACATCATACTACATAGTGGTATTAATGCTGTCAACTCTAGAAAGAGACAAATTAAATACTAATTAAGTGCTTCTCTTAAATCTCATAGGAATAAAAACAGATTAACTGTGAATCCTGACAAACAAATTATAATAAACCCTAACAAAGAATTCTTTTTTTCTGTTGAAGGTGTTTGTTTAAAAGTCAGGATAAACAATTTTACAGTGAATTAAACTCTGCATTTGTATCCATTTAAAGGGCTGAATTAAACTTTAAAAACAAAATCAGATTTACAGAGACATCTTCAAGCTAATCTTCAAATCACATTCTCACCAATTAGCAATTTCACACTTTCTTAGTGCTTCCAGCATGACTCACAAAATGTGTCATTTTTCTTGATAAATTATGCAGCTGAAGGAGAGAGTGTGACCTCTGATCTAACAAACAGGAAAGATTAAAAAGTAAGGTTTAGTTCTGGCAGTTACTTTATACTCCAAAATTAAAGATGCAAGACTTTGTTACATACAGTACACACCTTCATCTAGGATGAACCTGAAAAAAAAACACTTTTTTTTTCAGAAAGAGACTCCTGGTTTACACTTCAGATCACCCAGGGTCCTGGATATCAGAATAATTGGTGGACCCGTGGCACTCTTCAAAAGAATAGAGGTGTTAACCCTGTTATCCTGGCTTACTTCCACTTTGGACATCCTCACTCGGGGAAAACTAAAATTTTAAAGATATAAGTGAAATACTGTCTCACTTCCCTACCTGATCTCCTATGTAATGGGACTGCTAGTGCTTAATGACTGCCATTATCACCTAATGTACAGAATATGAACACTGCATTTCACCAGTGGATCAAGTGGGTGCCCTCCAATATTTTAAAATCTTTGGAATGAAAAAATCCTATATAAATCCAAGGTTTATAGTAGAGTGACAAATGAAATAGATGCATATTTATTATTCAAGAGAACTATATGGGAAGGTATGAATCATCTTTTACTACTTTGTACAGCTGCCTGGCAGAAGACAAGAATTTTACAACCTATCTCAGAAATGCTTTCTGTGGGTTTGCATGAATGTGCACGTATGTAGCATAAGCCAGATAATAAATTGCTTCTGTCTGACAGTCTGACATTTAAGGAATATTCAGCAAAATCATCAATCACTGCTTGCATATTTACCAACATATTAATCCAAAACGACTGATTTTATTAATAAAAACTAAGATGTTAACAGCTTTGAGAACCACACTGTCAACTGCAGTTTAAAGAGGTGTTTAGGACTTACAGGACAACACACAGTTTGCCCTTTGTGAATAAATCAAGAGCAAAGACAATCACAGGTGCTTATTTTGGCATTTGTTCATTGCACCTGTCTTTGCAATTAAAAAGGACTAAAGGTGCAAATTCCCTCATCACCCTTAACTAAAACAATATCTCTAAATGGCGGAATACCAGATTTGTATTACTTATTTGTATTTAAAATAAACACAATCTTTGGATGAAAAAGTCAAATTTAAAATTTAGGTTAATTACACTTCACTGCTAACTTAAGCTGATTAAATACAAATTTAATACTGAGGTTATGCAGTACATATACAGCATCTTGGTATGACAAATTTTGAAGTGTATGGAACTCCATGTAAGTTTATATAACTTTATAAAATCCAAATAAAAGAGACTTACAGTATGTAGTTATTTATAACATTATTCGGTTAGAAAATTTCCAGGAAATTGATTAATATACCCATTAATCAGTGGTTCCAAACTGCAGGTCCACATACCCCCTGGCTATGTAAAATGCCTTTTCTGTGGGTGTAAAACAGTTTAGATTTTCAGAAGGTAATAATAATAATAATAATAATAATAATAATAATAATAATAATAATAATAATAATAATAATAATAATAATAATAATAATAATAATAATATATCTTTTATACAGCGCCTTTAAAGGTGTCTACTCAAAGTGCTTTACAGAATGACAACAACAATAAATAAAAAGAATACACAAGTTGCCTGAGAGACACGGAAAGTCAAACAAACCATACCCAGGAGGGACTAGTTGGTTAAACAGCAGTCCATATTTTGTCTGTGCCAGAAGGTAAATCAATGATCAGCTCAGGCAAGTAAGTACAACTTTTTTTTTAAAGGAAAATTTAAAAATGTGTAATTTCTCAAGTATTCTTAATTTTACTACAAATTTAAAATATATACAGTAACTCTACTTCTTTCATATAGTTATGATATATCTTAGAAGAAGTATTTCAATGGTATCCATCTGGTCCAAAATGTGCAAAAACACATTTTTGGAACCAAAGGTTTGCAGACTGCAGTAAAGGTTAAGAACTTCTGCCACTACAATATCTCTCTGTTGTAATCCAAATTTCTCCATGCACTTTTGTAAGTGTTTGATATCTAAAATTCTCCTTTGAGGAAGTCCATATGAGTTTCTAAGGAATTTAAGGAATGACATTTAAGGAATATTCAGCAAAATCATCAATCACTTGCATATTTACCAACATATTAATCCAAAACCCAAAATATCAGCAACTGCTTTTGCAGGGCAGAGTAAATACAGGGTTTGCAAAAGCTGATATAGGCCGATAAAGAATTGAATTAATGATAATAATTGTAATTAAAATGGATATTGTGGACAAAATATTTTTCTTGATTTTGTGATCATAGAATGGATGGGTAGATGGGTTATGGTGGATCATTGTGAAATATTGGACTGATATGTCCTCTGTAAGTATTACTATATTCAAATTTAGAACCATATTTTTCACAATGCTTTTTTATCATTTGCTCTTGATAAAAATATTCTAAAAACCATGTAATTACAAACATGAAAATAGGCATTTGAATCATAGAAACTAGATATTGATGATATTTATTCCATAATCTTAAAGATATATAGTGAGTAATGAAAACATCTGCCAGCTCACCTTACGTTTTGTAATTTTCAATGGAATTGTCAGACATTTCACCAAGATAATCTCTTTCACAATGTGGGTCATTAAAGGTAGGGTTGACACTGCTAAAATAACCTGGTAAAGATAAACAAATCAATACAGACACTTTGAAAATCAATTCCAGAGAAAACAATCTTGATTGAAAATGTTATGCTTGGCAAAATACTAAAGGATAATAGATATTACATTTTTCTTTATGTTAGTGAATGCTTGTTTCCTTTTCTCAAACTCTAATCTGAAAACTGTTTGTGCATACTGTAGAATTGCTGTGACATTAATTGATTAATGTATAAACTGCTTAAATAATGCAAATTGTTTTGTGAATATAGAGAAGGGAGTTGAAAAGCAACTATCAAAAGTTAAAAGGACTAAAATGAATCAGCTTGCCCTAGCTGTCCATTTGATTGAGACATAAATGTCAACAGTTTAGCACCTGCCATTTTAAAGATAGCTTTCTATCTACAAGAAGGCAGGTTTTCAACACTAGTCTTAATTACTCTTTCAGACAGAGCTGCAGATTCTTCATTGTACTGTGAAGAGCTGGAACAAGGTTACTGAGCAAGGCAAGTCACAATCTTCATTATGGCATTATTAAAAAACAAGCAGAGGTGACTACTCCAAAGAAAAAAAGCCATGGTGACAATTACAATGAGGTGTGAAAATATGCAGCTGGGGCTGCTAACCCTTTTTTTAGAAGAGCTGAAAGAATCATCCTTTATTTAACCAAACCATATGTTGAGAAGATGTTCATTTGCAAAACACCCTCAAATACAAAGGTGGATAGTTTAATCTAACTCTTCAGATTTTTGCAATCATTGATTATGATGTTGCATCGGTGTGAAATGAAAGAGGGAGCAATGGCACTTAGGGGTAATTAAAGAAACTGATTTATTTTCAGCAGCAAAAACAACCACTTGCATTTCATTTGGTCATCAAGGTAATTCACTAATCTGAACTCTTGAGGTATTGTATTCAAGCTTCAGAAATGATGGAAAACAAGCAGTGCTGGTTTTGTCCTAACTCTTGGCATGCAAATGTGTCAAGGATATCTCTAGGACAATTTACCATGTTTTACCATGTTTCACCAGGCTTACACCATACACTATTTTCTTTGCCAGTCAATGTATTTGTCATGCATTACTGCACTTTACCATTTTACTGTAACTTAAACAGGATTTCTGCCACACCCTCCACAGCTAGCTGGTGCTCCTTCTCAGTCCTGTTCCTAGTTTACCCTGTGCTTTGCTTATCCTTCTGGTGTGTCTTTGTGTGGGGCTATACTGTAATATTTCTTCCCCTTTCTTCCTCTCCCAGTTTTGAGGGTACGGATGTCAAGAGACCCGCCTAGTACCAGGTCATCCCACGTCTGCTGCCTATGGGCATAGATTTCTATACCAACATTGTCTGACCCCCTGAGCCTGGGCTTACCTCCTTTTTGCCGCTTTCGCCTCTACGCATAGGGCCTCTACTGCTCTCCTTGTCATTCTATGGCATACTCTTTCAATATCCATGACAATTTCAATGTTCTACAGAACTATTAGCCCCCATTTTCCCCTCAGTGTGCAGGAGGAAGATTTTGATAAAGAGGGTAACATCTGAGATGGATTTGGAGAGCATGAAAGATACCCATCGATGGATAAACTGATTATTTGAGCCTGCAACATGTTTTTTAAATTATATTTATAACCATTCGTGTCTGTAACTCCACTGTGGTATTTTTTCACACAAGCATTTTATAGTTGCATTTAGAACTTCTGTTTGTTTTAGAAAAGTACGTGTTTCCTAGGACTTGGGGTTTCTAATTGAATTAAATTTGAAACTTTAAGAGTGTTTCTTTTTCAGTTGGAACATATTAATTTATATGTTTAAGTTTTAAATACCTATATAGACTTGACAGCTGCTCATATTGACACACCAGTATTTATGTTTATGTATCCAGGGAAAGTGATATACAGTAGATACAATTATTAAATTTCACTGTAAGCAAGAAGTAGCTATGAACATACTGTATAAAGAGGAAACAATTATTGGTATGACTAGAGATGTAGTGAGGGATGACTAGAACTACAGTCTTAGAGTTTAATAAGCACACTAATCCTCCTAAAAGCAGTACAACTAAAATATGAGAAACACACCAGTTCCACAAAGTCCCTATACATGTACATGTAAGCATCACAGGTGCTTATTTTGGCATTTGTTCATTGCACCTGTCTTTGCAATTAAAAAGGACTAAAGGTGCAAATTCCCTCATCACCCTTAATTAAAACAGTATCTCTAAATGGCGGAATACCAGATTTGTATTACTTATTTGTATTTAAAATAAATACAATCTTTGGATGAAAAAGTCAAATTTAAAATTAAGGTTAATTACACTTCATTGCTAACTTAAGCTGATTAAATACAAATTTAATACTGAGGTTATGCAGTACATATACAGCATCTTGGTATGACAAATTTTGAAGTGTATGGAACTCCATGTAAGTTTATATAACTTTATAAACTCATAATAAAAGAGACTTACAGTATGTAGTTATTTATAACATTATTCGGTAAGAAAATTTCCAGGAAATTGATTAATATACCCATTAATCAGTGGTTCCAAACTGCAGGTCCACATACCCCCTGGCAGTGTAAAATGCCTTTTCTATGGGTGTAAAACAGTTTAGATTTTTCAGAAGGTAATAATAATAAGAAGAATAATAAAAATAAAGTATATATATATTTTATACAGCGCCTTTAAAGGTGTCTACTCAAAGTGCTTTACAGAATGACAACAACAATAAATAAAAAGAATACACAAGTTGCCTGAGAGACACGGAAAGTCAAACAAACCATACACAGGAGGGACTAGTTGGTTAAACAGCAGTCCATATTTTGTCTGTGCCAGAAGGTAAATCATTGATCGGCTCATGCAAATAAGTACAACTTTTTTTTAAGGAAAATGTAAAAATGTGTAATTTTTCAAGTATTCTTAATTTTACTACAAATTTAAAATATATACAGTAACTCTACTTCTTTCATATAGTTATGATATATCTTAGAAGAATTATTTCAATGGTATCCATCTGGTCCAAAATGTGCAAAAACACATTTTTGGAACCAAAGGTTTGCAGAATGCAGTAAAGGTTAAGAACTTCTGCCACTACAATATCTCTCTGTTGTAATCCAAATTTCTCCATGCACTTTTGTATGTGTTTGATATCTAAAATTCTCCTTTGAGGAAGTCCATATGATGACAGATTTTAGAACATGTCTCTTATCTGAGAGTTTCCATGGAGATGAACTCATACTGAAGAAATATTTCTTTACAAGTTTAAAACCTAGGGCCAGACTTTATTCTTTTGTTCTTTGTCACCACGGTTACCTGACCGCATTTTAATCTTATAAAACTAGCAACTATTAAAATAATTATTTTTTGGAGGTGGGTAGGGGAGTGATAGCATCTCTTTAAAATATCTCAGATAAGCATGAATTATGTTCACTTTTAACCTTACAAACCAATGTCTGCAATACTTGTACATATCAGCTTTAATTTAGCCTTAAGTCATAAGCACAGAATATTTGTTTTTGCAATAGGGTAATATGGTCTCGATTGCAAGAGGAAATATTAAGAGCAATCTCAGTTATTGTGTTACGAGCTGATCCTTCATCCAGACACAGTTTCAGATCTTTTATATAATGGAGAACCAGATTGATTTGTGTGAGCTCTCTTGCATCATGCTTGTCAAGGCACAGACAAACTTCAGCAGATCTTCACTTTGTAACCATTATAAACTGTACATGCCTTCATTTGTGTTTAAAATATCCTGAGTTACATTTTCAGAAGATGTGATAACTCTACATGTGTTACGATCCCTGCCTCCCGGCTACGGAAGAGGCAGAAGAAGGCGTAGCCTTACTCCATCAGTTTACCTATCAGTTTTCTTATTTACCACCACACCCCCATCTCATCCTATACTTAAACACCTGTCTTTTCCTACCTCCTTGCTCAGTATTGGTTTTCCTTTCGAGCTTCCAGTTGCGCTACTCCTTCTTCTGCCTTGTGTCCTTCTTGGTTTTCAGTTTACGTTCTTTTTCCCCTTTTAACGACAGTTTTTCGGATCACGGTTTGGCTTTGGTACTCTCTTTCCCTTTTGGATCTCTGGCTTCCCCTGGACTCTCGGCTCGTTTCTTCGACTACGGCTTTCTTTGGATCACGGCTAGGCTTTACCAGCTCCTGCAAGTGGGTTCATTCACTGGTTTCGGTTTCTCTTACCGAATCCGTAACAACATGCATCTTCGGTATTGATTGAAGACTAAATAATAAGCAAAAAATAATTAACTGTGTAAATGAAATGATGCTAACCTGACAAAAAAACATGTCTATGTCTAACAAAAATAATAAAAACAAATAAAAATCAATAACAAATGTATCAATTCAACAAGAAATATCAAAGAATCTAGATTATTTTAATAATAAAGTTAGTTTGATACTGTTCCCATTACACAGTAAATGCACATTAGCTTTTAAAATGCCACTTTTAAAAGCTCCTTTGAATATTTGTGCCAAAAAAAACACTTATGCAATTGTATAAAAACTTGTACAGTATATGTCATTGTCTGCAAATTGGGTGACTGTTAAAATCAATGTAGGGAGTACACTATGCTGTACAAGTCACATAATTATAGTTATGCTTTCCTTTTGGGCTCTCTGTTTCTGTCAGAGAAACAAAAGCATTTTCCTCTTCAGTAAGATATAATTAATAAGCACAAAAGAATAAAAGACTGTCTGAGAAATGGTGTTTGAATTTAAGATATTTAATTACCACCAATATTTTACACTTAACCTCCCTGTAAAGAAATGTGTATTGTTGAGGTTTCTGTTAATTGGACTGCTGGGTCTACTATATGCAGTTCCATGTCTCTGGCTTGTTGTGTATGAATAACAACAGCAAAAAATGTGCCTAGAAACACTAACAGTATGTCCTCAGAAAATTCTAAGAAATGTATGTGCAAACATCAATGCAAAAAATAAAATGGATAGCTGGAATTCTGCAAAGTAATCTAAGCAAACATTATTCCAATAGTTTGCTTTCTATTTATTTGATTTTAGTTAATTGGAATAAGAATTATCCTACATATGAAATTTTTCAACAATTGTTGAAGTGGTAAGCAAGTGCCCTTTATCATGACTCTTACATTTGCAAAGCCTTCTGACTTTTATTCATCGGGATATCTTTCTGATTTAGATTATTTGCAAGCCACATGACCACTTTGAGCAACATTTTAACCAGTCATTAATGACCACTTTTTCTTAAATTTGATATCATGGTAGTGTAAGTACTTGAAACAGGGCACCAAGCTATGTTGGAAATGGGATGCAGACAACCATATCATTTTTCTATTAAAATTCCAATTGCATATCAGTCTATATACTATACCGGTACTAAACTGTTTCAATTAAAAAGGTATTATGATCTGCCTTCATTATACATTTAGCACATGTGAACATCATCTCCAGACCTGTTTAGGCTTTTTACAACTACTATGGTTTTTTAAGGGACTGAAGAAATGGATGTGGATATCACCAAGGCAAGTCAGGGATGTGAGGTGAGTGGTCCAGCACTCCCATCTGTAACACTGTAAGCTCCCAGGGCTGAAGCAGGCAAAGTACTGTATATGTGGTAGAACGTTGCCCCTTCAGAATGAGAGAACATCCCTAACAATGCCTTTGATAATACAAATAATTGTATTATCAGTAATCCTACTTAGTTGGCCCCTGAGCAAGGCCCTTAACCCCAGCTGCTCCAGAGGCAGCGTATGAATGGCTGATCCTGCGCTCTGACCCCAAGCTTCTCTCTCCCCGTCTGTGTGCCTGTGTGTCTCATGGAGAGCAAGCTGGGGTATGTGAAAAGACAAATTCCTAATGCAAGAAATTGTATATGGCTAAGATTTTATCTTATCTTAAAAATAGAAGAGGTATAGTAATTGAATGCTTTGACATCTGCCATTCTCAAAGGTTTCTCACCCACACCCACCTGTTTACAGAATGCACTACAATCCAACTGAACTTTTAAGAGGTACTAAAATTGCAGGTTAAAAGATAAACTACAGTGTCAGCTCACTACCAACACAATTATTTTCAGTCACTTTGAATTGGAATTACTTCACTGAGACATGCTTGTTATATAATTTACATTATAACAATGCACTGCCAGCAAAACTGAAAGGTTGGTATCTCCATGAATATTCATAAATGAATGAACATAGATATTTATTCATGATTAATACGAGCTATCACTTCAGCTTCACACTGCTAGACATGGATCTCTACAATTTATTTCTCATTACTCTTTATCAATGTCTTCTAAAAAAATGCTGGAAACTGAGCAAGAATCAGATTTTGTTTTCCTTTATAGAAGCTTCAAAGCTAGATTGAACATAATAAATATATGAATAAGTTAGCATGAGCAGCTACATCAGCTGCATATTTATACATGTATAGGTTAATTCCACCTCAAAAATATAAACAGATGTGCAATGGTTCTTCTGTGGTTCCTTGGTCAGGCACACAGAGGAGAGAAAGAGAGAGCAGAGATGTGAAAAGTAAAAATGACTAGCTGAGGCGGGGATCAAGATACATCAGCTTCACTTCCATTCAAAATACTGTGATGTCAATGGCAACTGTGGACTATTAAGTGATTTTGGACCAGATGGATATCTGCAGAGTAGTTGGTTAGCAGTGAGAGAGAAGATGTAAATGTTCTCTCCGACTTACTTTGCATCAAAGAGTTAAATTTATTGTCCATATTGAGACTGAGAAAGTAGTGACGAACGTCATGAAGGGAGGAGTTAGTAATTAAAGAAAGATGCTGTAAAGCTACTTACTTTTTGGCCCTGATTGAGATGTCAGCATGAGTAACTTGCTTATTGAAGGAAAGCAGTGGTCATGTTTTTGGTCTTGTTTTGAAATGCACAGGTAAGTACAGCCTTATTTCCATGGGGAAATCAAAACTTTAACACAGTACATCTCTTAAGTAATGAAAGTCTTTGACATTCGTTTGCCTCAGGCCTGAAACTAAAGAGTACTAGATTAAAAGCACTAATTCTGTCTTGCCAGATTTCTCTCCATATACATAACTTTTAATTTTAGAGAACAATACTGCTCTGTTATCATTAAAATATAAAAAGGTTGAATTCTCATTTGAATGGAACCGTTTCACACAAGCCTTCTGATTTTTTATTTAAATGAAGCAGCACTAAGGCTTCTTTGCTGTGGTGTAGCTGAGACACCTTGATATGAAGATACCCTATTAGATTTTATTTTGGACAATAAAGTTCAGATTATTATTAATTTATTTACGTTATTTCCTTCCTCTGATGAAGAATACGTTGCAAGACCTTAGTTGTTTATTGCTGAATAGGCCAGTTCATTAGCCTATTCATAAACATAAGCACATTTCATCCAGACTGGTAAAGTTGTAGTTTCACCATTTTTGCTGGCTTCAAAGCTTAAGCTAAACTGAAACACTTCATCAAATGTGTACAGCAAAATTATAATCCAAATTATTTCCTGCATATAAGAAGACTCAGCCTACATGTTACTCCCTAATATGCTGTATGGGAGAAATGAGTTATTGCAAACAACAAAACAGGCCATGTTCCTTCTTATGGATATTGTTAACAACTACCACTCCTTAAACGCACAGAGAATAACATCAGAATCATCAAAAGTCAACTACAGTATAGTTGCATGACATACTCTGATTTTGGTGATCATGGATATCTTTAAATGCTGAAGTAATAATGATCCCAGGTAGTGTTCCTAATTATTATAAAAAATCTTTTAGCATGATCAGCCCAAGCAATACACAGTGCATGGAGATATACTGTAGCATCAATTTGAAAATGACAGGTGAGAAAGGCTTAAATGCAGAAGCTTTTTCACACTTACTTTGCCAGCATTCGCTGGTATAGACTTAAGTGCAAGATTCTCCAGCTTTGTGTAATGTGTCATTGACAACACTCAGGTTAACCTTCCAGAAGCATGCGGATTTAAGTTGGATATTTATAGTAAAAGACAGCATCTGACCTCAGGGTGGGCTACTAACCCAGAAGTGGCACATTGATTTATGTTCCTGTTAGCAGGCTCTCTCTCTTATTACTCTTCCTTATTTTCACAATGTTCAAGCAAAAATATTTTTGTGATAAATTATATAATTTATGACCCCACTGAAAATCCTGAACAATTCATAATAAACAAAACTCTGGATCACCTATTTTCACTGATGACTTTAATATACCATAAAAAAACATGGAATATACCATTTAAAACAGTAAGAGAAAAGGAAAACATAAGTAAAGGTATGAGATGAGAAGTCATTTAGTGAATTATTTATTGCCTAACTCACAAAACAGAATTTTAGAAAAATGCACATTGTACAAATTTTACCAAAAACATAAATTACTTTTACATATTACTGTTTTTATAAAGTTTTCAGAAGACTTAAATGTGCAGTTATCTTTTCATTATCTGAATGAAAATGTAGAGAACAGAAATATACAGAAAAAAATAAAAAAAAAACAGAAAGAATAATTTATAATATTTTTGTCTCTGAAGATATAACTTAGCATCAGGACTAGTACTAATGAAGAGAGAAGGCAGAGAATGATCGAAGTGTTAGCCTTTACAGAAAAATCTCATTACAACTCTAGTCATACAGACAAGAGTGTTTGCCAAAACAAAAGTGAGACAAATCACATCAACAGGAAGATCTGCTGCTGGGGGACAAATTAGAAATAGTATCCTATCTTGTAACTTTTTTCCCTCCTGTCACAGTTTTGCTATGAGCTACATGATTGCCTCTCAGCTGTTTCTAGTTATATACAGTAACAGCTCTGAAGCATGGAGTAAAAACATTCACTGAAGCTCTTCCTGCTACAGGCTACACTATAGCTTTACATAGAGTGGTGTTAGCAGCCTGTAGTATTCTAAAAGTTTTTGGTACTCGTGACATCCTTCAGGATAAATATGCCGTAATGTTCAAAAAACGTACTCACTTAACTTAATAAGCATTCAAAACCCTACAGTTCTCCTTCCAGTTCGCCAAACAAAGGCCTGTATCACAGTGATTCAGTCGGATATGTTTGTTTTGTGCAAAGGCTTTTCTCATTTCATTACAAACTGTCAAAATAATAGTTACTGTATATCTGGGCTATCAAAACGTTTCTGAGAAAAGTGTTATTAGTGATTGGATTACAGTAAAATAACTGACACTTAATAGACAACTATGCACAACAGCCGATAATGCCATCAACATTATTATTAACATAAATATTTTTTAAGTTCACATTATTTAAACTGCACTTCTATTTTTGATATAATCAGGGTACAAACTAACTGATTTCGTTTTCTGTATGGAAGAAATTATTGATTCTAATGCCTGTGGCATGAAGGTGAAATGTATGAAACAATTGACCATTGTTTCTTCATCAGTAAGATTTTTTAGCAATTCAGTCTTTCAGCAGCATCAATTCAAATTTTACCTGCCGCTACTAAATCCTTAAATAATGAAATTCAAGAACAGTCAACAAAAACTGAATTCAAAGGTATTATAGCCTTCTCTGTCAATTCTGTTTCCCAAAAACTAAAGGTCATTACTTTTCATTGGTTCATTGAAAGTTCATTGTATGCTTTCAATATTTTGTGAAGCAATCAATATTCATACAGTATATCTTCCATGAAAAGTAAAAGGATCAGTTTTATACAGATTAGATCCTCTATAATTACAGTACAGCTCTGAGCATGTTCTAAAACATTAATTGTATACATTTTTTAAAGAAAATAAAACAGTTTTCACTTATTATTCTCGGTAGTGCACAATGTCTTTCCCCAATGATGTAAACCAGTGGTTCTCAAACTTTTTGGACCAAGTACCACCCCTGTTCAAACCAAAGCATCCAAGTACCATCTTCTCATAGGAACCCCAGAAATTCTCAATGACCAACATTAATTTCTGGAGCAACCTCTTTTTTTTGTGCAACTACACCGCTATGTTAGCTTGTCATTGCTCTAGTACTGTCTGTACAAACTCAGAAGCATTTTATCCAGTCGATGCCATTCTCTTTGATAAATTCATTCAGAAGCTGAAATATTTGCTCTCCTGTAGTGCCTGTTGGTAGCAGCTTACAGAACGGAAATGTACCCTCAAACTCAAACTAACATAAACGAGCAAATTGGCCAAATCAACTACAGACACATCTAATTGGAGTGAAAAACATCTGCTCACCTTAATGCGCTCTATGAGCGTACTTTTGATATCACCCGCCATTTCAATAATTCTATGAGTGACTGTGTCTTTCAGAGGGGGCAGCAGGTCGAGCTGTTTAGCAGCTTTTTCTCCACACATAATACATGTCAGCTCTTATGCCAATGGTAAAAAAGGTTCTTCAAAAATAGTGTGGGGCTTAACTGCTTTAGCAATCCGCAAGCTTGCATTTTTACCTGTTTCCGTTTCAGGAGTCCATCTCAGAAGTTAAAAGTTTTTATTTCATGAGCATAGGAGCGAAACACAGAGACGCTCTGTGTATTTTTCTCAAATTAACTTAGAACAGTTCTTAAATATTTTTCTGTTATCTATCACACTTTCCTGTGCTCACAAGATTACTAGCGTTCATAACATGCATTTCTATGTATTCTTGCGTTAACAACATTGCCAGTGTTCCAAAATCATGCACATTCTCCTACCTCCCTACTTGCAGGCTTTTTTTTAAATACAATTGGTCACTTACGTCTGAAGCACACATTCCTATAGAGTGGTATAGAATTATATAGTATCTCTTCTGTCCTCTCAAGTATTAGCGCGCGCTGTATCATAGTACGTAGGCTTCATATTCAACATGTATTAAAATAGAAAATATGAAAACCTGTCCCGATTTTTCAGTGCACACAACAGTTCCAGGGTCATATGGCATACCAGCTGGCGGCACTCTGCGTACCACTCCTGGTACACGTACCACAGTTTGAGAACCACTGATGTAAACAATAAGGGCAAATATGTTTAATATCACAGTTTTCATTTTGTCTAATGTTCTATGACAATAAACTTGTTACGGATGTTGGAAAGGACGAACCGTGGAATGGCAGGAGAGCGAAAAAGACCCTATGCGTAGCAGCGAGACAGGAGGTTAGCCCGGGCTCAGCTGTTCATGGAATGCCATATAGAAACCTATGCCCTCATGTAGTGGACGTGGGGTGACCTGGTGCTAGGCGGGTCTCAGGACATCCGAACGTCAATGCTGACCCACGGCAGACTGAAAGACCCGGAAATATATAGCCCTAGAGAGAGAGAAACACCGGAAGGACAACAGAGAACCAGAAATGAGAGACAGGACAGAGCAGGAGCTCCTTTGAAGTGTAATATCTTAATTCTGACCCCTGCTGGTCATGAGTCATAATTCCTATCACATCCATTGTACATCACGGTGTTCTTCACATGATGAACAAAACAAGTCTAATGGTTTTCATGACATGAAACTTTCATTGTATTAATGTATTAATAATTGTATTATGCAAAGGGGTTTAGAGTGGCCAAGGACACAAATCAATGATATACAGTGCCTTGCGAAAGTATTCGGCCCCCTTGAACTTTTCAACCTTTTGCCACATTTCAGGCTTCAAACATAAAGATATAAATTTTTTATTTTATGTGAAGAATCACCAACAAGTGGGACACAATTGTGAAGTGGAACGAAATCTATTGGATTTTTGAAACTTTTTTAACTAATAAAAAAATGAAAAGTGGGGCGTGCAAAATTATTCGGCCCCTTTACTTTCAGTGCAGCAAACTCACTCCAGAAGTTCAGCGAGGATCTCTGAATGATCCAATGTTGTCCTAAATGACTGATGGTGATAAATAGAATCCACCTGTGTGTAATCAAGTCTCTGTATAAATGCACCTGCTCTGTGATAGTCTCAAGGTTCTGTTGAAAGCGCAGAGAGAATCATGAAGACCAAGGAACACACCAGGCAGGTCCGTAATACTGTTGTGGAGAAGTTTAAAGCCGGATTTGGATACAAAAAGATTTCCCAAGCTTCAAACATCCCAAGGAGCACTGTGCAAGCGATCATCTTGAAATGGAAGGAGTATCAGACCACTGCAAATCTACCAAGACCTGGCCGTCCCTCTAAACTTTCAGCTCAGACAAGGAGAAGACTGATCAGAGATGCAGCCAAGAGGCCCATGATCACTCTGGATGAACTGCAGAGAACTACAGCTGAGGTGGGAGAGTCTGTCCATAGGACAACAATCAGTCTTACACTGCACAAATCTGGCCTTTATGGAAGAGTGGCAAGAAGAAAGCCATTTCTCAAAGATATCCATAAAAAGTCTCGTCTAAAGTTTGCCACAAGCCACCTGGGAGACACCCCAAACATGTGGAAGAAGGTGCTCTGGTCAGATGAAACCAAAATCGAACTTTTTGGCCACAATGCAAAATGATATGTTTGGCGTAAAAGCAACACAGCTCATCACCCTCAACACACCATCCCCACTGTCAAACATGGTGGTGGCAGCATCATGGTTTGGGCCTGCTTTTCTTCAGCAGGGACAGGGAAGATGGTTAAAATTGAGGGGAAGATGGATGCAGCCAAATACATGACCATTCTGGATGAAAACCTGTTGGAGTCTGCAAAAGACCTGAAACTGGGACGGAGATTTATCTTCCAACAAGACAATGATCCCAAACATACAGCAAAATCTACAAAGGAATGGTTCACAAATAAACGTATCCAGGTGTTTGAATGGCCAAGTCAAAGTCCAGACCTGAATCCAATCGAGAATCTGTGGAAAGAGCTGAAAACTGCTGTTCACAAACGCTCTCCATCCAACCTCACTGAGCTCGAGCTGTTTTGCAAGGAAGAATGGGCAAGAATTTCAGTCTCTCGATGTGCAAAACTGATAGAGACATACCCCAAGCTACTTGCAGCTGTAATCGCAGAAAAAGGTGGCTCTACAAAGTATTAACGCAAGGGGGCCGAATAATTTTGCACGCCCCACTTTTCATTTTTTTATTAGTTAAAAAAGTTTCAAAAATCCAATAGATTTCGTTCCACTTCACAATTGTGTCCCACTTGTTGGTGATTCTTCACATAAAATAAAAAATTTATATCTTTATGTTTGAAGCCTGAAATGTGGCAAAAGGTTGAAAAGTTCAAGGGGGCCGAATACTTTCGCAAGGCACTGTAAAACCCATATTCTGGATTAAATGAGCCAACATCTGTGTATGCAGACTGAAAAATTATTCATGTAGGAGGAGTGTTCAAAGGATAATGTGTCAGAGTGTCTGTAGCTTGACTACCAGAAAATGTGGATCCTTTTCTTACAGACACCATGTCCAGTGTGGATTCAAATTCTTCCTGGTCAGTCACAAGACCACTGTCTTTAATATAATGTAGATGGGTGAAGGTGCTGTATTTGTAACATGTACTATCCACTACTGGCTCTCAGTCACCTAATAGAATAAAGTTTTGATGCACAGAAGCAGGAGTATTTTCCAAGTGTGGACTGTCTCCATTGACCTTTCCTACCTTACTCAAATTACAGTGAAATGTACTAATGTAACTCTGGACAGTTACTGTTTGAAACATCAAGTTAAAACAGATTGAAATATCTAAACGTTAAAAGGCCTGTAAGAGGACTGAAAATTTCAGCAATCAAATTGCATCAGTTGAGAACAAAAGCAGCTTGTTATCAGAGCTATATTTTTAATAGACCCCCGGGATAAGTAATTACAGTTTCACAGAATAGAGTTCTTTTCCTCAGCATGCTATTTCACTGTATGTTATTCCCCCAATGGAATCTTTGCAAATGGAAATGTTACTTCTTTTAAGCACACAGAAGCAGGTGCTTTCCATTAAAATATATGATTTTATTATTACTATTATTATTAATATTAATAATATTATTATGCATAACAAAGTGCTGATCCTGTGTTAAATATCAAATTGAGGCACCTTCTGTGCAGAGTTTACACATTATCTCGCCTTCCGATGATATGCTGGCTTGGTTAATTTGTGTCCAAATTGTCCTGTGTACCCTGGAAGGATTGTTATCCATCTAGGGCATAGTCCTACCTTGCACACTGTACTTCTTTAATGGGCTCCAGTTTACCACAACACTCTCCAGAAATGAACACTTTTATGATAATGTGCAGATAGTATTAATATTGCTGATTGAAACTAAATAAGATTCAGAAAACCAAATAACTAAATACTTGTTCTTTTGCAGCCTACACATGCTGATGCAGCTACCCATCTGAACTACTTCAACCTACTTCTGCTGCGACCCACTATGCCTTCCTCTAAATCTTTTTCTAGATCTCTTCCTCATTCCTTCTCTTCCTCCCTGGGCTACTTGCCCTCCTCTCTTAACATTACGTCTCTTCACAGCGATATTGTCACGACCACCAGGCAGTCAAGACCAAATCGTAAGCGAGCTAATCAGCCCCAGCAGCGGGTGATTATTAACAAACTCCGTCGCACAAGTTAAACCACCTGCGCACACTCACTGTGCGGTGCGCACTGCTATTTAAACCATCTTCACCTGCTTCCCACTGCTCGGTATTGAGTCTACTCCTTGAGAGCTCTACCTGGCGTTTTTCCCCCGTACCTCGTTTATTCTGGATTTTGGATTCCCCTTCTGCCTTTTCGACTTTGCACCTCGCCTCTCGCCTCGGACTGTCTGCTACCGAAGAACTTCCTGGATTACGACTTGCCTTTCGCCTTTTGACTACGACCTTGCCTCTCGTTTTGATTTGTTTGCCTGCCTCATCTATCACCCGTGCCTGCGTCTGCACAGGATCCGTGTATCTTCCCACCAGGGATTCCTAACAGATATGTTCCAAGACCAGGCTTTCTAACTACCTCATATTCCTTTACAGATGTGGTTGTTATAATATGATTCCTAAAGGATTTCGCCTAAAATTTAACACTTTTTCCTTTGACTCTGACACCACCTAGAGTAACACTCAGAGACTTCTACAACAATTTTCGCGGAAACTAATGCTTTCTACCATTGTTTCCCTCGAACAACAGTTTACCCTTTCTGACAACAACATCAAAGAAGCTAAGGAATTTTTACAGCTCCACATCTTCCCTTTTATAACTAACTTCATTAGTTATAAAACTAATGGCAGAAACTACCAGTTCTGCACTTCAGAGAAGGAAAAAAAACTCAATCATCTTCTACAGGAAAAAACCATCAACACCCCTACTACCTCCACAAGTCCTCACCTTGTTAGTATTGTATACTGATCTTTCCCTTTCACAGCACAAGCGATCTCTTCTCAGCAAATGCCCCAGTTTTGTACCAGTCCCCAAGAAACTGGACATCCCCCAAACCCAAGCTGACCTGAACCGCTTTTACCGCAGGATTCATCTCAGAGCACATTTTGCTGATGACTCCTTCTCACAGGCAGCTGACAACAACCCGGTGATTGATGTTATTAACAATATCAATCCCAAACAGAGCTGTTGGACTCCTCCCTCTGGTCGTTTTCCACCAGTCGATTACTTCATTAACCAATGCATCAATCAAGCTCCCAAGACCCTTTCTATACCCAGGAAACACAGGTCTAACCTCACCCAAGGAGAAACTCAGGAGCTCCAATCTCCCTGCAGTACAGATGATATTGTCATTAAACCAGCAGACAAAGGAGGTGCTGTTGTGCCAAAAAAAACGTTATATTAATGAAGCCTCCAGACAACAAACCGACACTTCTGCTTGCCATCCTCTCCAACAGTGACTACCATAAGGAAGTGGTATCCACCATCTCTCTTCTTATCAGCAGAAAGGAACTCCCCCAGGAGGCAAACTGGCTCATCGTTGAACATCCCCAGGAGATCCCAAGGAGGAGGAATTTTACCTCCTCCCCAAAATCCACAAACCGACACCACTGGATGCCCCATCATCTCAGCATACAACTGTCCGACTACTCACATCTCGGCCTTTCTTGACAGCCTGATGAGACCGCTGGTTGAATGAAAGGCTCCCTTCATATATCAAGGACACTAACCATGCCCTCCAGCTTTTTAACAATTTCCAGTTTCAGGGTCCAGAATGCTACATTTTTACAATGGATATCACATCTCTCCACACCGTCATTCCCCATAATGATGGTCTTAAAGTCCTCAAGCATGCGCTTGACAAATGCACAGCCAGGGCCGGATTAACGAACAGGCTAGCATAGGCTGTAGCCTAGGGGCCCCGGATTGATCCCTGATTGGCCAGAGTATTTTTTTGTATTAATTGGTCCATTTAAACATTGAATAATTTGTGAACCAATGATTGGTTAGATGCAATGGCTTCACAGTTCAAATGTATTTTGACGGATTCATCTGGTGATCTCTGGTGCAAGTTTACAGTAGTTAGCCTCAAAACGTGTGATAGAAAATATGATAGTGGGGCGCAAAAAAGAAAAGCACAGAGGTTAAAAGAGCAGTGTGAGCAGAATCTACTTAAAAAGATCCCCAGATTGACTGGTTATTTCAAGTTTGTTGAGCTAGTGCTACAACAACCACGGTTGAAAAGTTAGCTGCAGCTAGCTCTATCCTGGGTGCAGTCTACATCAATGTCAATCATGAGGACGAGCCAGCTCCCACAATGGAATCAAAGAAACATGAGTCAGAGGCAGAGCCACCGCAATCTTCACAAGATCAATGAACCATGTCTGAGCCGCTGCAATGGCTGTTGCACCTGCTGCTGTGGAGCAAACAGCTCCTGCTTCCTAAAGCTTGGACCAAGCATGCTGGGGTAAAATAGATGAAACAGGTGCGTTAATTCTGCAATACATTTAGCCTGAAATCAAGTCAAAATCAAGACAAAATGGATGTTGCAGCATTGGAAAGACAACAAACTCGGAAATGGAGAGTGTGTCAAGAGAAAGGTTGCTGTATTCTCCTTCGAAAAATACAGTGTTTTGTTTTGCATGTAAATTATTTGGGGACGACGCTAATCAGTCCGGACTGACCATAGGCTATAGTGATTGGAAAAATGCTGCTGCACGCTTGGCTGAACAAGAAGTGTCGGAGAGCCATAGAAAGGCTATGGTTGCATACGTTATGCTCTGTGCTGATAATGGCCTAATAGATTCAGAACTAAAAATAAAGTTTGATAATGAATATGAGTATTGGACTAACATCTTAAAAAGAATGGTTGCAGTGTTGAAGTTCTTAGCAGAGTGAGGGCTGCCTTTTTGGGGGACACAGTGAAACTTTTGGGCGCCACGACAACAGGGACTTCATGGGTGTCCTCGAAGTTATCAGCGAGTTTGATCCCTTCTTGACAGCCCATATTGAAAAATTTCTAATCGCAGTGTATTGACTGATTTGAGTCTATTGACTGCAATGGACTTGCACGAGTTGGGAGTGTCCTGCTGTTCTTGAAATAATGCGCTCAAACAGGGTGGTCATTGGTCCCTGCTGTGCTGATCTTGTTGTTGTTGTGTATCATCGGTTTCAAAGTAGGCGTGCGCATGATTTTTGTTGTCAGCTTGCAGATTGGCTGTGAATTTGATTTATTGGTTGCATTGCTGTACTTCCATTACAGGCTGTTGTAGTGTGTGTGTATTTGGGTTCCCTGTGTACGTGTGTGTTCCCTGCTTGTGCCATGTCACATACCGTTTGGATCAGATGCGTCACTGAAATATTACAGTATTTTCTCTTGCTTTTTTCTGGTAATGGGATGGATAGGGGATGGGGGCTGGAGAGGGGGGGGGCCTCTGATCACCTAATCCGCCACTGCGCACAGTGCTCGATCCACCCACCCACACCCTTGTACATCTTGCAGAATTGGTACTCACGCTCAATCCCTTCTCATTCAATAACCTTTTCATCAGCAGGTTTGTGGAGTTGCCATGGGCACCAGAATGGGACCTAGCTATGCCAATATTTTTGTTGGCAGCATAGAAGAATGCTTCTATGCGAATACAAGCGATACATTGATGACTGCGTCGCTGCTGCCACATGCTCTAATAACCAGTTAGAGCACTTCCTGTTTCACTTCACTAACTTCCACCTATCCCTCAAATATACAGTTAACATATCTTTCACTACTCTTCCATTTCTAGACATAAACCTATCCATCCCCGACTATGTACTTCAGTCTACAAACCCACAGATTAACACAACTATCTCCTGTAGAGCCAATTTCCCTCCAAACACTAAAAACTCTCTCCCTTTTTCACAGTTCCTTCAGCTACAACAACTCTGCAGTGATGGATTTCCATAACCAAGCACTAAAAATGCACTCCTTTTTCATCAACAGAGGATACCCCACCCAGATTATTGACAGGGCCCTCATCTGAGCCAAAAACATCCCCCGGACCATCAAGTCAATCAGGAACCCCTGCCTAATAACCACATTCCTTTAGTGGTTCTCTTCCACCCTAATGCACTTTCTATCCCAAGGACCATTAACGAAAACTTTCCATCCTACAGGCTGATTCCTCCACTGGGGCCCTCTTTTCTGACCTCACCATCATCTCATATCACCGACCACCTAATCTCCGTAACTGTCTTGTTCACAGCTCTCTTGACCACCCCCAACAATCATCCACACCAGGTACTTTCCCCTGCAACAGAGCTCGGTCCATAACTTGCAAGTACATATCTCACACCACACTCATTCACGGGCCCTCAGGACAATTCCAGATCACCCATGCGATCTCTTGTACCTCCAGCAACCTCATTTACTGTATCTGCCTAGCTATCTACTTAGGGGAAACTGGAAGGAGACAAGGAGACCGCTTCAGAGAGCTTGTTAAGGCTGTGAAGATTCTCATTTCACCCCTGACAGCCATGATCACACTGATCTCTCCGTCTGCGTTCCCAGAGAAGGGTTTCTTAACTCCCATAGCAGAAAGACATCAGAAGCAAAAATTATCTTGAAACTTGGTTCACATCTTCTCCATTCTCTCAATGACAGATTTGTTTTCATGCAGTCTCCTCTATTCACATGCAGGTTTCGACTTCATACCTCTCTTCACCTTTCTCCACTTTGCATCACCTGAGTGGCCTCTCTGCCTCTCCCCTCCTCCAATCTCCCATCTTTTGTTCTCCTATGCTATTTAATCATTGCTGTCTGCCCTGTCTTTCTCAAACCTGAAGAAGACTCCACAGCCGAAACATTGTTTACTTTCTTCTCTTTTCAGCATTGAATAAACCTATTACTTGTTCCTAAATAACAGATTTGCAATGATTATTTCAATATAATATTAATTTCCACCATAAACTTTAGCTGATCATCTGTATTTATATCTCTAACGCACACAGTTAAAAAGACGTATAGTACAATGATCCAGAAAAGGTGAATTGTTTCTAAAAGTTGTATCATAGTCTTTTAACATTTGGTTGTAACCTTAAGGTAACATTTTACATTAATCGCGATGAAAGGCACATTTTTTTTAATAGACTACACCTTTTGTTACAATTCCAGTTGAAATTAGGTTAAGCAATACATGGATATACTGAGATACAAATACCAGAAATATTTAAAGCCTATTGATCATTCTTTGCTTCATAGTTTCACTATACTAATAAAAGATTTACAGGAAGTTCTAAATTGAAGTGTTTCTTCATGAAATTAGCACGTTTGCAGCTTCTGTGTTTCATGTTGAGAAAGAACTGCTGACTAGAGCTCCGTTTTGAATGTGAAATCAATTATTTTCAATAAACAAGAAATCATCACCATCTGCTTGGAGGCAAAAAAGATAGTATATCTCTTTTTTTGTTATAGTTTGAATAGCAAACATACTGTATAATAATACATTTAGCATTTACCACCCAATAATATGTTCACATGTAAATGTGAGAGGTTAATTCGATTCACCTATCAAAATACTTACTTCCTGTAATGCAAATAACATTGTTAAGCTGTTAGGCTGTATTCTTTATTTATCACAGACTTGAATTGGAGTGCAGGGGAAAAACTTTGGATTTCAGGGTAGCATGACAAATTTGTGTGTTTTCTTTTCTTAACAATAATGATATCTTTGAGAGCACAGCATGTAACACAGCAAACTAAAGCTCCTCGAAAACATAGTGTAGTCTTTTTTTGTCCCAACCTGAGTCAATTAAAACGTTGACACATATAAGATATGTCTTATGGGCCTTTACAGTTGATTATTCAAGACAATGGCTTCATAGAAACTATATTTACCCATAATACACATCAGAGCCTGCTTACGTAAGTCCAGTGATGTAACTGAGATGGAAGTTTTGGAAGAACAAAAACCCAATGGTGCCAGGCCTCTAGGTGTTGAGTTTGAGGCCGCTGATGTAATGGGTATAAACTGACTCAGAGCCCTTGAGCAACATATGATAACTACATGCGAAATTTCTGTCCTATATACTCAAGCAGGCAGAACAATAACATTAGCAGTGTAGAAGGAAAACAAGTTGATCTACTGGGACAAATGCTTTTGAATTTCTGCATTGTTTGGAACATGGATCTGTATCATCTAAACAAAGTGAAAATGTATTTCTCCTTTTTCTGTTATCATTTTTATAAAATAATTGGAAATAATAAACATTATAAAATAAACAAATGATTGCATGAAAATAATTGGTTTGAAGGAGGTTGAATGTTGCTTTAAATTAATTTAACTGAAACTCAGAATAATCTTCATTACTGGCAGAGCAAGGCCAGCTTAGCAGAAACATATTTCACAGCATAATGGATTGCTTTGTTACAAATGGGTAAATTGGAGATGAAATAAACTTTCATCAGGATCACAAAGGCAAACACCACTCTATAGAAAAAAAGCAGAAAATTAATGCATTTGTGTAGCATAGAAATATCTTCAGAATAATTACATTTAAAACCAGTCAAAGGAAAGAAAGTGAATTAGAAGTCACAGTGAGCAACTCTGCAGAGCTGTTAATTTCAATCTTTCAGCATATAACTATAAATGTATTATTTCACAGACACCTACTTTACATTGTAAAGGTGTTTGTTTTTTAAGCGTCTGGGGCACAACCTGCAAAAACCAAGCTTTTGTGGTTCACTTACAGTATGCAGTCCTGAGCTGATAGTACTGTTTAAAGTGTATGGCTGCAATCATGTCCCATTTATGGACTCCCCACTTGTCATTACTCTCTGTGGGTTGGTTTAATAATGGTAAACTAGACAGCATCTCTTCAGTGGAGCAATATTCTATTTTGACATTAATGTATGCTTTGCAGAGTCCATGATATCTAGGCACATGTTTGATAGGGATCCTTACTTCTTTTCCTTTCACTAGTAATGTAACCATTGGGGAAGTGGTCAATGGGTGCCTGTTTATACAGGCCGTGTCTCGTATAAGGCAAAAGAAAAAAAAAGAAATCTTGACCTTGGGGTGATCTATATGTCACACTGTAAACTTAGCTCAGTAATTTACTCAAACACCTTTTCAACTCAGCTTCCTATTCATCATGGAGGTTCTGTTGTATAGGCTGCAATCTTCAGCAGAGGTGCAACTACAGAAGGGCTTTTTCCCATGAGTGCTTAGTGTGCTATTCTTTGCACTCTGATGAAAAGTGTTCTATGCTTTCATTGTCTGAAGTGACAAGATTTATTATGCCCTGCATTATATATCACCGCGGCTCGACTAAGAACAGTAAACAAGATATGAAAAGTAATTATAGAGATAATGCACCAAGGAGGATGGGGGAGTGGGTTCTTCTCATCTTAACCCTTGCGAGAGACCTCTAAATTGAAATGTAATTCCCATGGGACATGCTTTAATGCCAGTACAAATATAGAATAGAAATGCAATCTAGCTGGTTTTGACAAGCACGTTCACTTAGTTATAGTTTGTCTAGGGTCATTGGTGCACTATAGATTCAGCATTTACACAGTGTTAGGGGGTTTCAAAGGAGAGTGTCAGGAAAGCCTGGTAATTTGACTCTCCTTCTACAGCTCATTAGAGTACAGATTATTTTCACAAACCTTGTCTAGATTGCTGCAACATGTACTGTATATTGTATGATTTTCAACTGAAAAACATCTGACATAATGTTATTACTACTAAACAACTAAAACCAAAACCAAATCAAATGATTAAATTCATAGTAGCAATATACTGTACAGTTCAAGTAAAGCAACCAGCAACCTATATTTTCAAATATGCTTTTTACAGTGCAAAAGCTTCTAAGTAATATTTCACTAATTGAACATTTCACTAATTGGATCAAACTAATTGATGGGTCCCTTGTCTGAAAGACTGCTTTGTGCTCCTGAGACTTTTATTTCCAATTGATCATCACATAGTTTCTTACTTTGTCCCTCTTCTCATTTTGTTTTCAAAATGTCCCTTTTCCAATTATAATATTCGAAAAGATCATATAAAAACCTCCCAAAATAAAAAACAATCTCTCTTTATTGAGTAAATAAAATAATGTGAAATATTTTATCTTGGTGTATGTAGCCAATAATGTAGGAAAAAGAAGATAAGAAAGTGACTTCTGTGGTCAAATTGTTCATGATCAGTGATTTCTAGCTTGTCTTTTTCCTTAAAATGTATTTTATCATAAGCAAAATTATTCAGCAATATATTTTTAAAATACTGTATGTTATCAGCTGAATTAAATCTGTAATGCTGGCAAATGTTCAAATTTCTCTTGGACATATACCAATCTAGTGCCAGACAGGCTTAGTGCATTCTACTGAATAATGATAACCCATGAAAAGAGTGGTT
Source organism: Lepisosteus oculatus (assembly GCF_040954835.1). Taxonomy (NCBI): domain Eukaryota; kingdom Metazoa; phylum Chordata; class Actinopteri; order Semionotiformes; family Lepisosteidae; genus Lepisosteus; species Lepisosteus oculatus. Next base: position 22,959,889 of record NC_090706.1, read on the forward strand.
GCAATGGTATAGTAAAACTGTATAGTGGTTTATAAAATATGACTGGAAATTGTATAGCTACAGTATGTCTAAAATATGCAGAAAAGGTAAAACAATCTGGAACCTAGTAATAGGATCTCATTAAAATAATAAGAAGTCAATTTGGCTAAGATGGGTATTTTAGCAGAAATTCAATGAGCTTTTGTTCTGAAGAAACTTGACAAATGCCTCTCGGTCTTCTCATTGACGTGAAACCTGTTGATTACCTGTTGAAACACATCTCAATACATTTTAAAAAATGTCTTTGTACTCAACATTTCAGATTATAAAATATTGAGGTGGTGTAGTAGCAGAACATTCATAAAGTACAAAAAAAAAACATAAGTAATAATCTAAAACAGAAGACATCCAGTATATGATGATTAAAAGCCACAGTAGAGGAAATGGTTATTATTACATGGTTAGAAGAAGCCCTGGTTCCGTGTCCTAATATGTACCTGTCATCAAAAGTTTGAATTACCTTGCCTAACAGTTTTTAATCTTCAGACACTTTAGTATTTGAGATTTGTGAATTTAACTTATATTCCAAATACTTTCAGAGCTAAGTATAAGAAGCAAATTTCAATTTATTCAATAGGAAAATTCCAAATCCTACAAGCTCCAAAATAATAAATTGCACCTTCAAAGTGAGGAGCACACCCTGTGTTCATGAATTAGCCTTATCTGGTATCTGCAGCAGGACCAATGTTGTATATGTCAGCTCCTGCAGGCTGGACTTGAAATGTGGTACTTGGTGAGATATGTCTTTATATCTCTATACAGAGATATATGAAGGAGTAAGAGCTTCTGGTGGTTTTCCAAGGCTTTGGTCCTTCTCCTGGTTTTAAAGTAAAGGTCAACTTCTACGTAATGAATCTCACTCCTACAGTGCAACAAATCTTAACAAAACAGCACCAGCAGCACCTCTTAATGATCCTTCATATAAAAGTAAAGTGTCTATATCTTTTGCTCTTGGCTGACATATCTGTATGTAACTACCTGTGTCTTACAGTATTTTACCAAGGGCTTGAGGAGTAGTTGGCTAGATGCCTAAAATGTCACCCCCCAACTGAACTGGGTAACTGAAGTGAAACAGAATATGTAAGCCAAGTGTATTAAGTAGACATGCATCTTGTCTTGCACCAAAACATTAATATTAGCAATATTAGAAAGGTTTATGCAGGATATGCTGTAAGGGGTTAGAAGAATTGCTTAGTTGTAGTGCTACAAAAGGAGTTCAAGTAGGTAACTGCGTCAGCATCTGTAGGCTTCAAAGGAACAAGTAAAGGTTTCCATGCTGAAAAGAGAAAAAAAAGAAACAACATTTCTGTCACGTAGCAGTTCCTTCCGGGCCCTATGTGGACGACGCGATCCAGAATAGTGAAGATACACAAGGGAGAAAGTCATGCAGGAAAGGGGGCATGTCTTAGGTGAGCTTGTGTCCTGGGGAAGTGAGTCCGGGCGAACAAACAAAGCCAAAGTCCAAACGGGGAATCCAAACGGGAGAGAAGGGTCCAAAGCCAGGAGATCCATCCAGGGGTTAAAACCATGAGCCGGGTTGGAACCGGCGGGGCAGGGGATCAGGAACAGAAAGTTAAAACCATAACGAAGCCAGACGCAGCAGGACCCCAGGCTCTCACGATGCGGAAATCAATGAGGAACCAGGAGTGAGGTCCGCATCTAGCTTTTAAGGGGGAGCGAGAATAGGAAACAGGTGCAGACACTGGGAGGGAACAAGGAAGGGCTGGAGCACCCTTAAGAGGAGGGGTTAGCGATTGTGACATTTCGGCTGTGAAGCCTTCTTCAGGTGGAAGAAGAAAGCTCCACCCGAAGAAGACTCCACAGCTGAAACGTTTCTTCTCTTTTCAGCATGGAATAAACCTTAATGTGTTCCTTTGCTTACTACTTAAGGTTTAGTTCCAAACCACAGGCAAGGAGTTAGGGCAGAATTCACCCACTATAATTTGAAGAGACACTAGTAAACTTTTAACCCCCTGAAAAGCCCAAATGAAAAAGGCTCTGTGCAATTAGAAATATGCTTTTTTAAATGAAAAATGACATTGTTCTGCTCTTTGGATGGCACTGTCTGTTCTTATACATGTTTTTACTGCTTAGCAATATCTATGTTCACAATACACTACATAGAAAGAAAGGTAACCTGGGGATTTGTATTTTTTCACCTGAGATCTTAAAGACAAGCATGAAAATATTCAAACTTGTTGGTGTTTTTAATACTTCTTTCACCATTTTAACTTCTAGTAGAATCAATAATAATAAAATAATAGAATTTTCTGGAGATAGAACAATATGTTTTCATAAACTCTTTTTTCATCAGTGATATAAGGAACTGATCTTACAATGTGGAATATTCTTAAAATGGGAACTTTTTTGTTATTCTTTGCAGAATATTTAAAATAAACACTAATTTGACCAACATAATTTGAACAACAGGCTTTTAAGGAGTCCCTTCTATAAGTGGAAAGTCTGATTTAGGGGAAAAATAGAGATAAATAAGCCAGCTTTCTTGGCAATATGAGAAACATAAAAATTAAACCTAGTGGGCATTTGTCTTTTATAAAGTTACACATGACTTTAAAACCAAAATACAATCTCAACAGTCAAAATTAGAAGAACTTAGAAGAGCTCACTGCCTCATTGGCTCTGGCCTGCTGGTTGGCTGCTGTGGCTTATAGAATGATACTGTATGTATGATACTGTTTATTGTCTGGTTATTTGTGATATCTTCTTAACATATTTTTCTCATGTGTTTAGGGTGTATAACCTTTGAGTACCTAATTCCATCTCAATGTGTGGTGCATGTTTGAGAGAAGGTATATATACAGTGTATTAGTCTCTCCCTATTCCCTTACCTAACCTGACCATCTTAGCATACATAACCAGAAGACACAGCTTAGATCTTTAGCACTTACAAGCAATTTCTATCTGGACTCTCCAGGCAGTCTCCTAGCAATGGAATAATAGAGCATGATGAGGCAAGTAAGCTCTTCCCATTTCACCTCCTCTGTTTGTTGCAGTGTAAATGCTTAATTTGCATTCTGCCAGCTAGTGCATGCAGCATGGAGCTGGCACTATCCTATATGTACAGATTTGGCTATCTTTTTGTTTTTCTTCATTAGTGTCTGCCAGAAAATAAAAAGAAACACTGTGTGTCACAGCTGAAAATAAAATCTGTCTTTCAAAGCCATCCTATAGGTAATTTTATAAATGCAAATGAAAAATGTATACACTTTAATATACTTATTATTTATGTCTATGTGTACAGATGTTATTTTTAGAAACATTAATGTAATCGTTTTTTTAAAGATCAATACATTGCTGTATAGTAAAACCCATCAAATTTGAAGGCCTGATGGAATATTTTATTTCTTAAAAATCTTGCAGCAACTCTCTATAGTCAGTCCTCCTTTAATAATAATGTTTTCCTTTAGTGCCCCTAGAACAGTCCACATTATTTGCACTACATCCACCTGCAGAAATGTAGGGACAACACACAAAATTCTGATTAATGTTTATCCATTGCCGTGCACGTAACCTCTATATTTGGTACCTAGAAAGCTAATGCTAAGTCATCCGTACATGACATTTTCATTGTTTGGGTTTTTTAGGTTATTTTCCACATTCTGTTCTTTTTTTCTTTATTACCTAGACAACATATTTATTCACCAACACACATCCACCTACCCCAGCAGCTTTTAGACATCTTTTTACCATTGAAAAGGGCACTTAGTGCTCTCTTATTCCATTTGGTATAACTGTTATTTTCCAGTATTTTCTTATACGGTTGGAACTGCTGGTTAAATTTGCTGAAAAAAATGAATCTGGTTAAAAGAGGAACATAATTTCATTACTGTACTTTTAACCTCAGAGAAATGATGAGTTTCAGTATTTAAATGTTAAAATCAGAAATGAAGCCTTTAAGAACAGTACTGCCACTTATGATAATTTATTTCATGAGTCCTTTTTTTTTCTCTGTGTGGTCTCAAACACCTCTTCCGCTCATGAATTAAAGTTAAGTGAATGTTTTTTCCTCCAAATCAATTTTAAATCCATGCTAAATACTATATGTCTCCCCATCATGACATTCAAAACCATGTTTGTTCAATAGTGGACCACAGTTTTCAACAGTGATAAAAGGAATGAAATTCATAACAAAAGTTCGGGAGGGATGACAACAACCAAGTTCAATCAGACTCAGCTGTCAGTAACTAGCAATCGTTCCTGACATCCATTCCTCTCCCAAACGCTATAAATACCTATGAGATCTCTCACTGTCTCGCATGCATCCTTGCATAGACAGTACTATGAAGCTGCCTACACCATACAATCAATATTCCCGTTTGCTGCTCCGATGCACAGGAACCGCAGATTTCCTCGTTCTCTGCGTACCAGCTAACTATTGATCTGACTCTTTTTTCAACATTTGCCAGCTTCATCTGCAGGTCATGTCTTTCCCAAGACCGAGACCCAGCATTGTCGACCCTTTTGGCAGGTCTCGCCAAACACACATTCACACATTCAACTCACTCTCTTTATTGTATGTAAACCTTTGTTTACATACAATAACACTAAACAAACACTCCCATAGTTGCTATCCAACTTCTGCGATGACCCACAGTTAACACCACAAATTATTTTAAACTCCTCTATGCTTCATAATTCTGCATTGGTAGTTTGGGATCCCACTTGGTTCTTTTGGGGGTCCTGGTCTCCTTGTCCTATGGCTGGGAGGTCAGCCCTCAGCCAAGCGGTTTAAGCCAAAATTTCGATCCATGACGCTTTCATCTTGGGTGTTGTCATTCCTAGTGAATTGGAAAAAACACATAACTGGGAATAAATACGTATTAAATTTTAAAGCCAACTGAATGATAAGAATAAAACTAGAAAGAACTACTTTCCAATATAAGTGGTCAATATCAGCTGTTCTGCTTAATTTCACCTCCTATTTGGAGGTTACTTACAAGATTTGTGCTTTCCTGGTGATTGATGATTCACCCCATGAGTGCTCTGGAAGAGAATCAATAAAGAGATAATTTCTACTGAAGAGCAGTTGCAAAGCAGAAAGAATAAGCCTTGCTTAGAGGAGCATCTGCTCTTTTTAACTGTTAGAGTAGGATTCATCAAAGTACAATTGTGATATGAAAGTAGCCCTAAGGGAGAAATTGATCATACCTGTACACTGAGCTGGTATTATTGAATGTGGGAACAAGTAAAGGTTTATTCTATGCTGAAAAGAAACACAACATTTCGACTGTGGAGCTTTCTTCCGGTGTCGAATGAATTAAGTTCATTAAGGATAAAGGGTAGCACTTTAAAATAAGGTTATGATATTAAGGGTTTATAAATGCTCTATTAATAATGAACTAACAGGGATTCATAGTTTATTGAAAATCAACAAAGTAATAATTAAGGATAACAAAGGTGTTCTTAGGCCTGTATTAACTCTGATTTTAAAGCTTTGTAAATGTTTTCTTAAAATGGATCTAACACAAACTCATAGTTTATAGAGCATGAACAACACATTAACAGATGTCAATTTTTGTTTTGCTAAACATGAATTCTCTGCTCTGTGGAAGAGCAACCGAAGCTGTCCATGGCATACCCTTTGAAGAGATCCACAGTTTACTCATCTACAAGATCACAACTGAAGGTATACTAGATATGTATTGGAAACATAGATGTGTTGAACAGAGTGTGCATGCAGCTCCAGGCTGTTGACTCCTTTCATCCAGGACAGTGGTAAAATTGCAATATGTTCTTTTATGAATGGGCTGTTACAGTATTCTGTCACTTATAACTATCAACCACATTCAGGCTAAACCTTATGAACAACTTTCCTATTTACTAACCCCACATTTGTTTGGTATATATTATTAACAGGCATTTGTTTAGGCTTTATAAGCCTTTTATACATTATTTGCAGTACCCCATGTAAAGTGTGAGTGTATTCATGCTTATTAATGCAAAATCATGTGGCAGTAAACTATTAATAAACATCAATAAAGGCTTTGTAAACCACATATTAAATGTGGCAATAATACAGATCACATTTTCAAAACAAGATTCTTTTAAGGACAATAATTGTAACCACTGTTAGTAATGTTACAGTATCTTAATGAAAAATATTTGTATTTTACACAGAAATTAAATAATAATGCTCTAATATGCATTTATTAATAAATAAATGGACTATTTATCATTATGGTTTGATGGTCTTTATCCACAATATGTGTATTCCCTTGATGTTGTTAAAACACTGTTCATTTTCTCCTCAATGCTACATAAGAGTGATTAAGAAATAATTATGAACTGCATTCATTTTAACTAAGGTTTTAATACAGTATAGCTTTTGTCTTGTGTTCTGTAGATTATGCTTACATAAATGCACAAGCTTTGTAAGTAAACCTGATTTGGTCACTAATTGGTATTGTAATATTAGTACTGTATTGGTACTGAAAACTTAAAAGGTTTTGATCAGGAGGACATTGAAGTTCCACTGGTACCAAAAATAATATGTGTAATATGTGAATATAGACACATCACAACATTAGGCATTTTGGACATTAAACAGAAAATGCAAGGATTACTTTATATAAATAAGGACCTGTATGAACTATCAACTAAGGGTGGTAGATAGTTAAGATACTAAAGAACGTTTTTAAAAAAAAGAATAAATGTATACTGTAGTACAAGTGTAGGTGATGTAATGCAGGCTGATAGTGAAAATCCAATCACTATCGTCCATCTTTGGTTAAACTCTGTCCATCAAAAAGCACTTGTTTTAGAGGATTGCAAAATAGCTCATCCTCTGAATCAAGCTGTGAGTTGGTTGGACTGATTATTTTATATAGTATATCAATAAAGACAGAAGTGTATGAAATGTATGAATTAAAAAGAAAATGTTTAAAAAAGATAAAGAAAAAAGAGAGTAATATACTACTTTTCCAATCACTTTCTTATTACAGTATAGTAACTCAGAAGATAAAAACAATTGCTCAGAATTTCAGTTGTTATGGTATTAGGATCTGTAGCTGTCCAGAGAAGATGATGTTCATTTAAAATGTGTAGCTGAATGATTGGAAATGACTGAAATGTCTTTTGAAACCTCACAAATGACAAGTAATTTAGGAAGGGTTTTTGTGCCTGGTTAGGAGTGATGATCTATTACAACAATGGAGGTATTTAACTGTTGAGTATTCACTCATATAAAATTTCAGACTATGAAGTCACATTTTTGAGCTATAAGACCCAGAAATCAACTCCACCACACTTTGACCTGCTTTACAATCTTAACATACATACAGTACATAGTGAAAAAAACACCCATAGCACAACCATACTGTATAAGGATACAGTGATAATTGGCCTTTTCTTTTTAATGAGTTGTACTTTGTAATACACAATGGGTCTGTTGTCTACACTGGAATGTGGATTATAAAGCGCACAATTTATATTGTTGTGTTACAAGCAAAAAAGTCAGTAATGAAGTATTTGGTGAGGAAAAATGAAAGATTTTAAATGCCTATAGGCTATTTCATTACTTTTTCTGGTAGTACCATAAAGAACAAAACATTTAGCACTTGGAATTGGAATACAATTCTTTCGCTGTTCTGTTCTTCACTGAGCAGCTTCAGACATTGACAAGTACAAAGATTACTTTGCAAAAAGGCTGGATTCAAAAGGTGTGCTCTTGCTGCCTAGTTACACAACACACCCTTGAATAGGCCGAGGGCATCAATGTTAATCAATTAAGATGTAAAAAGCCAATAATGGCATGATGGATGAGGCCCAATGTTGAATAATGAGAACACTTTTTTTTCAATAGCCATTTAATTTACACATGTTGACATTTACAAATAACACTCTAATTCCAAACAATGTCACAAAAAAGGAAAATGCTTCAATCCTTTTTCTAACCTCTTCCCCCAATTCAGGATCACAGGGGAGTCAGAGCCTATCTAGGCAAACAACAGGTGCATGGCATGGTAGAACCTGGACAGGACACCAGACTATTGTAGGGCACACACAGACACAGAAATACACAGCAGGACCAATATTCCCAGAAACCAATTAACCTACCAGTATGTTTTGGGTCTGTGGGAGGAAACCAAAACACCAAGAAGAATACCCATGTGAACATGGGGAGAATAACTTACTCCCCACAGATAGCAACCCAGGTACAGAATTGAACACAAGTTGCAAAGCAGCAACGCTAACAACTGTGTCGCCATCCATGCCACCCAAAAAAGGCAAATCAAGCATCAAAATTATACATTATGTTGAAATTTCAAAAGAAGTAATACAACAAAAATCAACTAATAAGTTGAATAATTATGTACTTTTAATTTGAATTGAGCCTCATGCACAGCTGTCTATCAGTGTGCTAAGGAACCTAATCATGAATTTAATGACTTTAAAGAATGTTTAAATCGTAATATTCTTTTGTTTCAGATAATTGTATGTTTATTGAAATTCTAGAGACATAGAGACATTGTTGTCAAACCTGTTCACCTATTGGTCAAAATAGCAATCAATCAGTTCTCATATTTACTGAATTTCTGGCATACATTAAACACTTTTATTCTGGCTTGACCCCAAAAAGTACAGTAACAGATAAATACTGAAAAATAAGTTGAAAAATATGTCTTGTTGATGGTTTTCTGTTATACAATCATCAAGTGTGAAATTTTAAATTAGCCATTACAGATTTAAAAACAAGCAGACTGATCACAAGAGAAAAGAAAATACTCTAAATAATTAAAAACAAAGTGAATGTTCTCATCAGGAATTCCCTTGCACATTTGTGATGGTTACTGACACATTAGTTAGATGAAAATCATCAGGAGTCTTTTAGGAGTTAATTGCATCACCGGAGAATGGTAGTAAAGTGGCTGGGTTTACAGCACAGGGTTTCCCATATTACAATAAATATTCGTTACCTAAGGGTAATGGTCTTTATAGTGCTGGATCAGCATATCCTAATTGCATTAATGCATTAGCATGCACTTAAAAGAGCTGACCATGTGTATACATCATCAACAATATGTGGAGCCAAGACTGTTTTCTACTTGCACTTGATTAAATCCCCAACACAGCAAAGGATTTTTTATTTAGAACTTTTATGCATTTTAAATCTTGTTTAAAAATTGAATGCAAGAAGCAGCAGAACCACCCTTTTTCCTTTTGCACATCACACCATAGCTTAGTGTACAAATACAGCCAGTTTTACAGAGTCAATCCCTTCTTGTTACCTTTGAAGAATTGTCTGCATTTTGATGCAGCTCAATGAAGATTGTTTTAGAGCTTTGAATTTTTACAATTTCTAAGCACACTGTGACAGATTCCTTCCAATACTCCTATATGTCTTCAATAGAAATCAGATGGAATGTAAAGAATCAAATCGTTTGACAACTGAAACTTGATGGTATACCATATTGCAATGGGGAATTCAAAATAACATTATCCTGCAGTAAGGTCATTTTTTAATAAAGCAGAAGTAAAGTAAATTGTTACCAAGTGCAGCATTGCCAAAGCAGGCAGTTCCTTACAGTGTAATACACTGTACAACAGAGTTAAAAAAGTCCATTTGTAAACATGCTCAAATACTACACATTGAATTTATAACATTTATCTTCCAGTTCTTCCAGGTCCAGAAATACAAGCTGCCTCTTCCTACAGTATGTGTGTCAAATGTGGCGCAGTATTCAGACAATAACAAACCACAAACCCAAAATAAGCAGTGTTACAGTACATCCACTGAAAGTGATTTCTCTCTTGTGGATGAGTTGAATTACGCTGGTTTGAGAAGGGAATCACGAAACTGCTGGCGCCGGAGCTCCTGACCGCTGACAATATAGCCATGTCTGTTATGGAGGCTGAAGTCAGGGCAATTTTCAGACGGGTGAACATAAGGAACATATGCGTCCTTAAGTCCTGTCCAGACCAGTTGGCCATGGTTTTTACGGATATTTCCCATGTGTTTTAAGAAAACTACCATTATTCCAGTGCCAAAGAAAAATACTGCGACCTGTTTTAATGATTACAGACTAGTAGCGCTTGCATCCACCGTAATGCAATGCTTGGAAAGGCTGGTCATGAGGCACATTAACACAATGGTACCTGAGTGCTTAGACACCCTGCAGTTTGCATACTGGCGTAACAGGTCCACTGACTATACTATTTCCCTGGCTCTTCACACTGCCCTGGCTTATTTGGATGATAAAGACACATACAGTGATTACAGCTACATATTTAACATAATAGGTCCTTCCAGACTAGTCAGGAAGCTTAATGACCTGGGCATCAACACCTCTCTATGCAGGTGGATTATGGATTTCCTCACTGGCAGACCACAGACTGTGAGGGTCAATGGAAAGCTTTCTTCCACGTTGACAATCAGTATAGGTGCCCCTCAGGGCTGTGTGTTTAGCCCTCTGCTGTTTTTCCTTGTTTACCCAGGATTGTGTGACCAGACACAGCTCCAATTCCATCTACAAATATGCTGATGACACTACCATCATAGGCCGTATTCACTGCTAGGATTAGACAGCCTACAGGGATGAGGCCAGGAACCTGGTGGAGTGTTGCCTTGACAATAATTTCTCCCTCAATGTCAGAAAAACCAAAGAGCTGGTCATCGATTTCAGAAAGCAGGGTGGGGACCACACCCGTATTCACACCAATGGTGTGGCTGTTGAGATAGTTTGCAGATTCAAGTACAGTAGCTGGGTACCTTCATCGCTAATGATTTAATGTAGTCCCAGCATGTAACTGGAGCTACAAAGAAGGTACAACAGTGCCTTTACTTCTTCAGACAGTTAAAAAAAATAGTCTATCTTCAACTGTCCTTACCACATTTTACAGGTGCGCTATTGAGAGTGTGCTTACAGTGTGGTATTACAGTGTGGTTTGGCAGCAGTTCATTGTCTGACCGTTAGAGGGGGTGATCAGGTCAGCCCAGTCCATCATTGGAGCATTGTAGTACAACTCCCCTCTATTTCAGACATTTTTACAACTAGCTGTCTCAGCAAGGCTGGAATTATTGCTAAGCATACCAGTTATCCTGGTTTGTAATTTTTCTCCCCCTTACCCTCTGGTAAGTATTATAGGAGTATAAAGGCACAAACGTCCAGATTCACAGACAGTTTCTTCTCACAAATTGTCAGATACAGAACTCTACCCCTACCACTGGCCCACACTGATATTTTTTTTTTCTAAGATGTACAGTATGTTATTTAACTTGTAGTTTTTTCTGCCGCTGTTCTGTGTTTATGTTTTTGGAGTTTCCTTAATCTCTTTTTATCAGAACATACATGCAAATAAGCATTTCATTGCACTTGTGCATATGACAATAAACTGAACTGAACTGAGTTCTACAGTATACCAGAATCGACTGTATAAGACTATGCCATTTCCCATTCCATATGTCCATCTGTTACTTGACACAGAAAATAACTGTTAATTCAATCATTCTTCATTTGTTTCATACAAAAGTGACAGACTTTCAAAACCTAATATGTTGGGCTGCCTGCCCAAATACCTACAACCCGGCATCCACGTCTCAGTGTGGTCTTGTATATCGTAAGAAACACTCTCAGTTGTGTTGGGGGTGTGGGGAATGAAAGACTCGAGACAACTTTACAGGCTCGTAATTTTTGCTTGTTTCTTTACAGTTCAGAAAATCATGATAATCACAAGAACAACAAGAGAAACTGTAGGCTGGAAGCAGCTGAGGGATTCATTTATTTTATTTATTAGTTTATTTTAGCTAGTTTAATTTATAAGCTTGTGATTACTGTTTTTTCTTTTTCTTTTTGCTGAACAATGTTGTTTAAATTAATTTAAAAACTGCATTAGCTCTTTAATTATAAAATAAGGGAGGGTTACTTATGTATTTTACATGCTATATACTGTAATACATTATGCAACAGCAGAGCGGTGGATTTGGTTACAGTATATGTTAATATAGTTATTTGCAACAGTGCTCTACACCGAACTATTGTAATTTTATTTACTCCTAGTTACTGTTTATGAGAGAATTATATGAAGAATATCAGCCCTTACATTTTAACCCTACCTTTTGTTACTCAATGCTAGCATGTCACAATATTTTTTGGCATTTTGAGTGGTCTGCCAACTCTACTACGCTTTGGACCTCTAGCTTTCTTGATGGTCCCATTCTAGAGAAAATCAAGCGAGTGGACTCCTTCAGATATTCCCTGGTCTCTTTCACACAGCTCTTACTTCTACTCACTTTATTACATTTTCCTTTTGCTCTAAGTAACTGAGAATTTCAATTTACTCCATTTAAAATCAAAGTGATAGTGGAATCTTTTACATGTTTGAAGTAAAGCTGGGATTGGACTCTTGAGAGTAGGGTTACGTAATAGTACAGGTACATTTTACTTGTCTTTAAACTATAGTATAAGTGGTGTTTCACCAAATAGGTTATTCTGGTTGATCTTTTGGTTTCTCTTCTGGATCATGAAACTTAAAAAAAGTTACAGCACTAAACCATGAAAAAATATGATCAAACATTGGGTGCCTAGAATTTTTGTCTTTTACCAGACCTAAAATTCAAGCAAGTAAATTCAGGATGTAAAACAGGAGCAGATTATTTACTTAATACTGGAGTCTGGATTTTAGAGCCTTGCAATTTGACAGTTGTGTCTTCATTGATATCTTTTTGTAAGCTGCTCAGCAGGGGTCTTTGCATAATTAAGCTTGATCTTTACATCATGATTGGAACTATGAATTTGACCTGTCTTTTAAAATCACATTAAAAAGTAGCTTGTTTCACCTTTATATCTTGCACTGTACAGTATATCTTCAGTGTGGGCTCTGATATGGTTGCTTCTTTTGCTAATTAATTCTTTACAGAACAATTACATCTGAAAAGGTTCCTTGCTAACTTACTGTTCTATATTTGTACTCTGTCATTGTCCAAAGGATATACTGTATATATTACATACACCACATTACCACATACATCATTTGTAAAACATGACTACTTTGCAGATAAAAATAGATTTAATACTAGAGCAATTGTCCAGACAGTTTGTTTTACAGTACAAAAAGTGTTATGCATATTTTTAAAGCAGAAGAGAATATTCAGTGCAGGGAGAATGCGATTACAGTTGAACAGAATTTAGAGAATTAAATTAGTAAAGTTATTTTCTTTAGCTATTTGAAAGAAAATGCTGCATTTTTATGCATTAATATTTGGTATTGTCATGATATTTTGCATTTGCCTTGATATTTGAGATGAAGTAAATTAAATTAGTTTGGTATGTAGAGAGTTTACAGTTTCTAAAAGTGTAATAGTGTTATTGTAGGATTTTATCAATAAAGGCATTAGATAAAGCTAAGAGAATTCACTGGGAAGTAATAAAGAAAACATAGGCGGTTCAAAATAATTATTTTTCTTCATTTTTTTTCTCATTTTATCCCCTCTAAGATAAAGATGAATAACCTAAATCATTAAATATGTTCACTCAAAAGAAAAATATTAAGTCTGATATAAAGCCTATAATAATTACAGTAACTTAATTTGGTCTGTTTCCAATTTCTTGGCAGGTCATTGAAAATATTTAATATCTAAAATGACTACTTTGCCTTCACTGACATCACATAAAAGAGCAAAGAAAAAGTCAAGAAACAACCAAAGAAAAGTCATTTTTGCAGACCTAACCATTGCTGGCATATTAACTCATATCAGCAATCTACTGAGAATAGTGAGCAAGCATCAGAGGTCATTTCTTTGACTCTATATGTATTTTAAAATTGAAGAAGCAAGATTAGAGATTTTATTTTTTTAAACCACTACAGACTGGGCTGCATAACGGACATTTCTCTGTACAGAATTGGCATCCTTTGAGGTAAAACTGATGTTGTTATGGCAACAATGTCTTTAAGAGTGACGTGATGCTGAATTTTTTTTGTTTGTGCTTTTTATTAGCTCTTGGCCTACAGCTGCAAACCCCTAGCCTACTGAAATTTACAGAAAAAAAATAAATATAACTTGGGAAAATCCAAATCTGTGGTATTAAACTCCATCATATGACTTTACATATGACATCACATTACATTAACATAGATTTTACCAGGTTCTTTCAAACATTCTAGAACTGTATTTTAGATGCCACTTTCCATGAAGATTTTTACAATCTGGAAATTAATTTCAAAGGGTGAAAAAGAAACTTAAAGGTCGTAAGACATATTAATAAATTTTCCCACAATGCTATGCTACAGTACCAACTTCCCACCCACACATACAAAGTCTTGGTAAAGTAATCTTTCAGAACACAAATTTAATAGTTGTTATATTAGCCTTAAGCTACCAATGGAAACATTGCATTGATGAGCCACATTAAAGGTTTTTAATGCCTGAATATTTGTGACTGATTGTGGGCTATCATAAAAGTAGTATCATTTTTCCAATGACAGAAATTTTGGAAGAATCTTGAGAAGATCTTCAATCAGCAGTGGATCAATAAAGACAAAGACATTAGCAATTCTATTCAAATATAGACTTTCTTCATTTTCACACTTTTTTTACTATGTGAATTTCTAAAAAAACTTTTATGTGGCAGATATCTAGAAACTGATTGAAGTATCTATATTTGAATTATGTAAGACATTTATGATAAGTAACATTTCTGTTACCATCAAATGAAACTGTGGACAGCCACAGTAAGTATAGCTTGCTGAGCATTAATGTAGTTTTGTCCCATTATTCCAGAAAATTCAGGGAACTTTGCAAAACAGATGACCTTATAATTGATTTATAATTGGGTGGGTAAATATATTATTGCTTGCAAAAGAAATTGCTGTCAATTGCAAAGTAAATTCAATGTATACAATGTTAGTATACAGTAATTGAGATGGATGCTGGATGGTGCTTCCTAGACAAATAAACAATACTTAACTATAACTATACTTAACTAAACTAAACTAAACTAAACTTAACAATACTATAATTTTTATATTTTACAAAAGCACTGGAAGAAGGGACATTTGTTTTTCAGTTGATCATGTATTTCAAGAAGCTTGTATGAGCACAAGAAATCAATATGCTGGACATAAACGTTCCAGGAGTGAGCAAAAGGAAAATCCAAATATAAAACTATTGTCACGATCGTCTTTTTTTTAACTTTGACCTTTTTTTCTTTAGGGCCTCAGGAGCTGAAGGCCCACCTATCTACCGGGCTCAGGAGAAACCCGAGGATAAGGCCTTTCCCCCAGGCATCCTGACCATCTGAGTCCGGGGTTCAGACTGCCGTCAGTGTCCCCTGTTTGTCCTCCTGTCCATTCCTTGCCATGTCTTCCCTTTTGTCCTTCTCCAACCAGTTCCGGATTATGCCATCAGCATAGGGTCTTTACTACACCTTTCATGGGAGTCCGGACTGGCTCCCATAACAACTATGTTTTCTAAAGTAGAAATGGATCCAATCACCTTTTGTATTTCCCAGAAGGCTGTGATACTTTTTTTTTCTTTTTACATCTGATGCACCGACCCTGAGCATTTTTTCTAGAGTAGCTTTCTCAAATTCTGTGATTCTATGAAGTCTATGTAGTGAGGGAAAATGGTATGTTTAGAAGTAAGAGAATGTCACAAGCCTTCAGCTATTTACTTTTAACAAACAATTCCTTAGCTCTGGTTCTAAGTGCTGTTATGACTGCCCCATTAATTCCCAATTTTAAACCTTTCTGATGGAAGTCTAAAAAATGTGTCCAAGGATTTGCTTCTTGGATTTCAGTGTCATTCCTTGATATTTAAAAGTGAGGCCGCTAGATGAGTAATGTACTCATCACCTCACCCAGCTCAGAACTGATCACTGGGAAACTGTGTATTGATTAACTGATTTTCTTCATTGTCATCTTAAATTGTCACGATATTAGTTCCCCCTCCTTAAGGGTGCTCCAGCCCTTTCACTTGTGACTTTATTCTGTGCACCTGCTCCCTATTCCCAGCCCACCTTAAAAGCCAGGCGCTGACGCTCATCCGGGCTCTGCATCTGATTTCCATATCGTGCGAGTCCGGGACCTGGAAGCGCCTGGTCCCGTTAAGGTTTTAACCTCTGTTCCCGTTCCCGTTCCAGTTCCCGTTCCTGTTCCTGTTCCCCGTCCGCCGGTTCCGACCCGGCCTTCGTGGTTTTTAATCTCTGTTCTGATGGATCTCCTGGTTTTGGACTTACCCTTGCGTTTTGGATTTTCCCTAAGGACTACTCTCGGATTGTTCGCCTCGGCCACACCTCCCCCGTGCACTAGCGCACCTTGGACACGCCCCCTTGTCTTCAGCCCCGTTTTCCTGCATGACGTTTCCCTAGTGTTTCCCCACTCCGTCGGACTGTGTCGTCCGCATAGGGTCCGGAAAGAACTGTTCGTTACAAAATAAGCTCAACCTTTCTTAGTTCTTACTCATAAAATAACATGTATTTGAGTTAAGCTCTATTACTGTGTTGAAAGAGCAAGTACAGGAAGCCAGTTCCCTAGACTTTTGAACATTTTATTATTTTTCTTTCAGCACAAGTAAAACAAGAATGGCAGTATTAGACACGTGAAGCATTTAAACTTGAACTTGAACTTTATTGCCATATGTAACTGGTACATGTACTGGTACAATGGAATTCAGAAAGTCTCTCGATTGTTAAAACAAGTGTAAACCACAATGTGCAGACAGTGCATCAAGACAATGTAGACAATGTACAAGTAGACAAGTAAACAGTTTGAATGTAAACAATGCAGACGTGTAAACAATGACTGGAGATGTGCAATAAATAAGAAATCATAATGAGGTAGATGGTTTAGGTGTGGTCCAAGGGGCATGGCTAAATGTGTTTGCCAATTGCACTGCTTGTGGATAGAAGCTATTGAAGAATCTAGTTGTAAGTGTCCGTATGCTTTTGTTTCGCATGCCTGATGGCAGTGGGGTGAAGAGTGCATGCCTGGGGTGGTGACTGTCCTCTGTGATGGCCAGAATTATACCACGGCAGCGGTCCTCATAGAGCTGTTTAATCTCGGTGAAACCACAGCTGATGATCTTCTGGGCCACATTCACCACTTTCTGCAGTGCCTTTCTTTCTTGAGAAGAGGTGTTGCCGTACCACATGGTGATCCCGTTGGTGAGCTCTCGATGGTGCAGCGGTAGAAGTTCACCAACACAGGTACTGGCTTCCCCCAACAGTTGAGGCACCTCAGGAAACAGAGGCACTGCTGAGCCTCATTCAAGATAGAGTCCATGAACACAGTCCAGGTTAGATGATTAGAAATGTGAATTCCTAAAAACCTAAAGCTGGTGACTGTTTCCACTTCCATTCCATCAATACTGAGTGGGCTGTGAGTGTGTGGCCTGTGTCTCCGAACGGCCACTATTAGCTCTTTTGTTTTGTTTATGTTCAAGTCCAGGTTATTGTTATGACACCACCTAAGCAGCTGTACGACTTCATCCCTGTAAGTGGACTCGGCATCATCGCTGATCAGACTTATTATAGTGGTGTCATTTGACAGCTGACTTAAATGAGGCATACAAAACAAAACTAGGCAAAGTCAAATGAAAGTTTTGGTGTGCTTATTTAACAATGACATAAACCTCTTGGAACCTCAATAGCCTTAAAGTCTCTTTTGAATATGATCTTGACCTTTTAGCATCACAAAACTCACCATTGCCTAAGGAGAAAACATATGACACAGATCCAGGAAGTGACTGAGAGATATCTTTGAATCCTGGCAGGGATGCACATACCCTACTTACCAGCATTGGGAGAGCTACTGTATAGTCATAACTCCTTATGCTTCACAAACACTAATTTAACAATCAAGAATAGCAAAGTCTATAGATTTTAGATTCTTATATACAAACATCTGAAATGGACAGTCAAACTCAGGCCAACCACTACTTCAAAACTCACAAGATAGGAAGGTTTTTCCTTTCTTGAAGTGTCACGTGTACCTGTAAACAGCTGATCACACTGTAGTAGTAATTTAATTGGGATATTTCTAGAATCATAACGAGGTGCTTAGATTACTAAACTTGAAATCAAATCAACAAGTTATATACAAGTAGACTCACGTGATATATAATTTTTCCTTTGTTCTTGCAATATATAAAGCTAGGGGTCCTCAGACATTTGTAATAGTAATCATTGGCATTGGTGGATCCAGCTGTATTGGTATATTCTTACTTTACTTTCAGCTTTAGTAAAATGATACTCTGGCCTATCTTGCCTATCTTTTGGGAAGGGGTGTTAGATTTGAATGAACATGTAGCTAGACAATTGTCAACTTCTTTATTTTCTCATTCTAATCTAACAACTAAAATGTTTCAGACAGTACTACCAGTTTTTAACAGTATTTATCATTTATTTTAATTTGGAAGTACTGTTGTAACAGAAGAAATAAGGTTCTTGATCCCGAGATGAAGTGAAACAGATGAGTTTATTGCATGCAAGGAACAATAAAGCCGAAGTCTTGTTTCCCGCAAGAAACAACAAAACCGAAGTATTGTTCCCCGTATTGTTACAAACTTTTGGGTTATATACAGTTTTCTTCTCCGTTTCTGACGTCACTCGGTCTGATGGTAAAGAGGGGGGTTCATGGTATTTGGCCAGTTTATGATGTTCTGGGCAAATGGTCAGTTTAACATTACACCCAGGGGGGTTCCTAGCTGGCATCTGCACTCCTTATCAGTTAACCCCCTTTCCTGCCATAAACCCCTGCTTGTGACTTGGAAGTCTAAACCCCCTACAGAAAAGATTAAATACAAACCCCCGTCTTCACATCTTTCTTCATTCCCCCCTTATAAAATATGGCATACGTCAGTGTAGCCTATTTTTATACATACAATGTCAGGGCAGATCTTTCCTTTCTTGGCGAACAGGTATGTATTGCCATGACATTGTTCGTTCCACGGTTATGGCAAGATGTGATACATGTTTTTGTGCACGTGATGATTACAATTACACATATAAACAATACTATTCCTACAAATAAACACTGTAAAAAAGTTCCGCCCCAGGCCCCAAACACAGACTTTACCCAAGATCCAATTCCCCAATTTTCAGTATAATAGTCCTGATATTTCTGTCCCTCATTGTAAATGTGTTGGGCCAGATCTGAGATGTGCTCAGAATTATCAGGGATATATGTGCAGCATTCAGTGCCAATTACTGCACAAGTTCCTCCTTGGGCCGCCAGTACATAATCTAAAGCTAGTCGGTTCTGCATGGCCACTGTTCTGAGGGCTACCATCTCATCATTAACAGCCTTCAGACTAGATGAGGTAGAATTTGCTAATTCTTCTAAAGTCGAAGCCATTTGAATTAACTCTCGACTCAGAAAGTTCATGCCGGCTTGTGGAAATATTATACCTAAATAATATTCCCAATCAGCCAATTTTCTTTGTGGTCTGTGGTTAGGTCCGAAGGGGGTGTGGGTTTGAACACGGATATGAGGAACCACATATCCTAAATAACATGAGCCAGACCACTGGGCTGGCAACCATGGGTAGGCTCGTTTTCCACAAATGAAATATGTTCCGTTTGGCGCTCCCCATGCCTCTGAAAATAAGAAACTTATACCAAATTGTGGGGTGTGCCGATCCCATCCTGGAATTTGGAAGGTAGAGGTGGATATATTTGCAGCGATGGTAAGGTTGCAACGACTCCATCCAACCAAGTGCAGACCATTAGTGTGCTGAAAGCATATGTTTCCCTCACGTTCCTTATTTAGAGTCAGGTATGGTGGTGTATGGCTTCTGTTATATTTAGGAGCGTAAGAGCCTGTGAAACTCGTGGGCTCTAAGCCTCGCTCCTGTAGATACTGTAATGTTGTGCAGGTTAAAGTCGTGTTATGGCAACCCCCATAGTTTGTCATATTAAAATCTCCTAAATTATCCCTCCAAATGATCATGCCTATGACTTCCTCGAGACGCCAAGGAATGGCCCCCATAGGAAGTCCTCCCTGTACATATTTGGGTAATGCGGCACACACCCAGCAGGCACTTTGGTTGGTTTTCTTAGCTGTCAGATAGGAGAGGCCTAAAAAGGAATTAATTCCATGTTCTCCTTTGTGGGAGAGATGATCATTAATCCCTGCGGAACATAGTTCTACAGCAACAATTATCATTATTGACAGAAATGTTTTCATTCTGGGTCCGGGGATGAGGCTCGTCGGCAGTGTGACGCGTGGATCCAGCGATCTTTTCCTTCCACTCGAACCGCAGACTCGGTTGTCAACAGGATCTGGTAGGGTCCGTCCCACCTGGGCTGGAGAACCTGTGAAGGAAATTTCCTGATCCACACCCACTCTCCTGGGATGAGGTCGTGCCCTCCTTCAGGTGGTGGTCCCCACGCCTCCAGGACCTGCTCACGGGCTCCTTGGGTGGCCTCTGTCAGCAACTTGCAATACTGTAACAGAGAATCAGTTAGTATACTCAAGCCTACTCTGTCATGTCCTGGAGAGTCACTCAGTCTCATGGGACGCCCCGTGATCACCTCAAACGGGCTCAGCCCCACTATTCGATTTGTCCCAGCCCGGATGCTGCACAGTACGGCGGGCAATGCATCCACCCAGGGGATCCCTCCCAAGTGGTACTTTGTCAATTTAGCTTTCAAAGTCCGGTTCACCCGTTCCACCATGCCGGAGGACTGCGGGTGATGAGGGCAATGCAGGTCCCATTTGATCCCTAGTAGGTCTGCCACCACCTGACACACTTTTCCAGTAAAATGTGTGCCCTGGTCTGAGTCTATGCGACACGGGAGTCCCCATCGGGGAATTACTTCTGTCACGAGATATTTGGCAGTTGTCTGCGCAGTCTCTCGTTTGACAGGGACAGCCTCCACCCATCTAGAAAACTGGTCCACCATCACTAGGAGGCCTGTTTTCCCTTTACAGGGTGGCAGTGAACAATAGTCTATTTGCCAGTGTCTAAAGGGCCCCTCGGGTGCAGGACGTCGAAGATTAGGAGCCCGAACCGGCGGTGCTCCAGAGGCTTTTTGGCACTCTCCACAGCGTTGTACCACATCAGCTGCGAAGGGTGTGAAGCCTGTGCCCACCCAGCTCTGAGCAAAGCGTCGAGTCATTTGGCTAACGCCTGGGTGCCCTGTGGAGTGTATTTGTTGTGCCAGGTAGGGCATTAGTTGCTTGGGACAGGCGGGTCTGCCCGTACGCTGGCACCTCCAGGTCCCATCCTTCTGCAGCCCCACATTGCGTTCCATCCAGGTCCATTTCTCAATCCTTGGAGCCTGGGCCTGGAGCTCGCTGAGCTGTTCCGTCCGGAGTGCCTGTATGTTCACTGTGCAAACTGAAATAATCTGAAGAGGTTTTTCTATAGCCCACTCCTCCCATTGCCCCAGGGCAGCTTGACGTGCTGTCCAGTCTGCTAGCTTATTGCCCCTGGCCTCGGGAGTGTCCTCTCTGCTGTGGCCCTTACATTTGACTACAGCTACCTGCTTTGGGAGTTGGAGAGCCGCAAGCAGCTCAGACACCAGATCTGCATTCTTTACCGGAGTGCCAGCAGAGGTTAAAAAATCCCTATTACTCCATAACCTTCCAAAATCATGGCATACTCCAAATGCGTATCGTGAGTCTGTGTATATTGTGGTGGTCTTGCCTTTTGCTAATTTACAGGCTTCCACCAAAGCTTTCAGTTCAGCTCGCTGTGCTGACGTGGGTACCTCAAATCTTCCCCCACATTGGATATCATGTTCTGTAGTCACAGCCCAACCCGCTTTCCTCTCCCCACTAGAATTTATGAATGAAGTTCCATCAGTGAAAAGGATGAGGTCTTCATTCCTTAGTGGTTGCTCGGCTATTTTGATGCCCTCATCTTCTCCCATTGCCCAAACATCACAGCTGTGTTCTAACATGTAGGCTTCTGATGGGTCAGGTAACAATGTGGCTGGATTAAGAGCTCCTTCACGTTCAATGGTAATATTTGGAGCCTCTAACAAGACCTGCCACTTGCTCCATCGTATCGCATTAACCTGACTGACCCGATTCAGGGACATGAGGGTGTGTACCGCATGTGGGCATCGAACAATCAGTTGTTGATCTAGCACTATGTTATTGACTGCCTGTACTGCTAGACAGACGGCCTGAACGGCTCGTAGACATGGTCCCCAGCCCCTGGCTACCTCGTCCAAGGATCCAGAGTAATACCCTACCGGGCGGTACCTACCCCCATGTTCCTGTGTTAGTACAGCTGTCCAAAATCCATTCTTTTCACTTACGTAGAGGTAGAATGGTTGGTCTGTCTGAGGAAACCCCAATGCAGGAGCCTGTAACAGAGCTTGTTTTAAATCATTAAAAGCATGTTCAGCTTCAGGACTCCAAGCAATAGGATCAAGGGACCTCCCTCCCCCCTTTAATAGGTCTGTAAGTGGTTTGGCCCTTTCAGAAAAAGCATCAACCCAATTTCTATTGAAATTGCACAGACCCAGAAATGATCGGAGCTCTCTCACCGTATTGGGACTAGGGTGTGTTCGGATTGCCTGGGCCCGATCTTCTGTCAATTCCCTTTTTCCCTGACTAATCTTTTGTCCCAAGTAAATTACGGTGTCTAGGCATAACTGTGCTTTGCTATAACTAGCCTTGTGTCCTTTTTTAACCAAATGGTTGAGAATAATTTGGAGGTCCTTCTTGTGGGTTTCCTCGTCAGGAGACGCAATTAAAATATCATCCACATATTGGATAACGACGGAGGACACTTGAGGCAGCTCCCGGAGATGCCTCCGAAGTGCCATGTGATACACGGTGGGGCTGTTATGAAACCCCTGTGGTAACCTGGTCCAAGTATATTGTTCTCCATCTACAACAAAGGCGAACCAATCTTGTACCTCTGGGTGTAGAGGAACAGACCAGAACCCATTAGCCATGTCAATTACTGAAAACACCTGGTGCTCAGGGGTCAGTAGTTGAAAAATAGCAGAGGGGTCTGCTACTAAGGGGGTGAGACGGTTGATGTGTTGATTAGCTTTTGAGTAATCAACTGTGAATCGCCATGCCCCGCTGGCTTTCTTTACGGGCCATATTGGACTGTTGCTTGTACTATGTGTTTTTCGTACAATGCCTTGAGTCAATAGTTTTTGTATTACTGGTCGAACCCCTTCCTCCGCCTCTTTGTTGATTTTATATGGCTTTGTGTATGGCGGGGATTTCCCAGTAAATGTGGCGGGTTCCATATCCAGAAACCCGCATTCGTCCTTATCCATAGTCCAAATTGGATGCCCTTTTAGTTCGTCTTTTTGGAGGGACCAGATGTTTACCTCCACCCTCTCCTCATGTACGGTTAATGTAACCCCTTGTAGGTATTTCAGAGCATCCCATCCCAACAGATCTGGGGTAGATCCTACCCACATGACAGCATTAAATGTTACCTCCCCATCTCCTAGTCTAATCTTGAGTTCTTGAGTTTCTCTGAGTGTTATTCTATTACCCCCTACACCAGTGGCCTCCAGCTCCTTCCCTGTGAACATGACACCACACCGTTTGGCTGACTGTTCAGATAAACACGATAATTGAGCCCCAGTGTCCCATAAAAGTGACATTTGAATCCCATTAATCGTGCATTGTAATTTGAGCTCTTTTTCACTCAGTTCCTGAGATAGGCGTAGGGAGGCCACTAGGGGGAGTCCTAGTTTAAAAGCTCCCTGATAGCGCGTTTGTCTGCTTCGCTCAGATCCTGTAATTGTGACAACAGGTTTTTTTGCCCCTCTCGATTCGAGGGATTGAAAGGGGGATCTCGGTATCTTCCAAACCTGCCCTCACTGGCTAATCGCTTTTTGCAATTCTTTTGCCAATGTCCGAAATTTTTACAATAATGGCACCGAGTTGTAATTTCGCTTTTTGGATTTAGTCGGGTGTCAGGGCCAGCTCCACCCTTCAGTATGGGGGGTGTCCACCCTGTTTGTATTGCCCGCACCTTAGCATACATATTTCTCTCGATTTGCCGTGCCATTTTAACTATTTCCTCAAATTGTTTAGTCGTATCTTGCCCTATTTCGGGCTCTTTTAACTGAAGGGCTTTGGCTATATCAGGCTTAAGACCGCCCAAATAAATTTGTTTAATTACAGCAGAGGCGTCGCTATTCACATCATCTTCGTCACTCAGTCCTGAGCATTCCAGCCAGAGTGTGACGAAGCGGTCAGTGAAGTCAGCCACATCCTCGCTTTCTTTTTGCTGACACGCAGATATCTTTTTCCAATCTGTCTTTGGTGGATAATTTTGTTTAAGCCATCGCCAAACCCATTCCCATCGCCCTCCCCTGCCGTTATCCTCACACAATTGTTTAAGTTCTCCGACACGCTTTTCCCCTGTCCTTCTGAGGATCATAGCGGCAGTCAGGGGGGAGATACCATAAGTATCTTTTAATTCCTGAAGCGCACTCCAGGTTCGCTGCATCCCTAATTTTGGGTGCGGTACTTCTCTAGCCCACCGGTCAATATCCTCCGGTTTTGGATTTGATCGTATTGGGGGTTCAGGGAAGGTAGGTGCGAGAACGGACCCCCTCGGCGGGGTGCGAGACGGAGTTAGAGTGGCGCTGTCATCAACGGCACCAGCCCCTGCTACATCAAGTCCTTTCCCACTTCGAGTGAGAGTACAGACCTGCGGGCGCCCTCCCTCTAACAGGGGAGACCCTGATCCGTCTTTATCACACTCATACAAATTGTTATCCCAATCAGACCCCCCTTCTCCATATGGCCACTGAGGGAATTGATCCCAATTATTTTCGTTTCCTGCCTGTTTGTTCCCCTGTGGGAGAGCAGGATATAACTTAGTCGCCGGCTGTAGCACATTAACCAGTGCAGCGTGACCAGGAGTTAATTCCTTTTTTAATTTCTCATTCTCCTGTACTGCCTCTTTTAGTTTTTTTTCTAGTACCTCTTTTGCCGCAAATAAATTATCTTTCCTCTCATTTAACGCTTTTATTTTTTCTGTGAACTCCTTCTCTTTTCTATCCCATTCTGATTTCTCCTTCATGCTAATCTGCCACCTCAGGTGTCGGCCGATCACCAGGGCTGCAGCTAAATCTTTGTTTTTGTTCCAATGTTCGTACGCTTTTTTACAGGCATCTTCGCCCCAAACTCCTTCTGACAGACTCAGCTTCTTCCTATATTTCTCTTCCCTTTCAGTCAATTTACACTTTTCTGATATGTAATCAGATACTTCCACCACTTTCTCAAACACCCAATTAGCACACATGTTTGGTTTCTTTAAGATTTACTTTTGTCGTGTGTGAGGTAACAGCTCATTCAGTAGGGGGATGTTTTCACTTGGAAAAACCTGTGCATTACTGCACTCATTCAGCTAAGGGCGTCTGTTACCTCCAGATCTAAATACCTCTCAGAGACTTTAGAGAGGATTTACACCGCACTGTTCACAGGTAAGAAACGAGACCTCGAAAACCCCCTTTCTTGATCAGTAATTCACCATCCCCAGAACGCCAGCATCGCTGCTTTTGCCCCGGGGTGGACTTACGCACTGAGCTCAATCAGGGCGATTCTCGGGTCTCAACGTCCTTTAAATCCTGCTACTTAATGCTTTGCTCTTTTATTATGAGGTGTGTTTATGTTAGTGTCGTGCGTGTGTATATGTATTTCACAAACAAGGAAAACACCAAAAACATACATACATATATCTCTTCTACTCCTGTTTCCTTTAAAACAAAAAAAAACCACGCCACGCCAATCTGTGCACGATCAAGGCGTAGCTAATCTCAGGACCCCGGGCGTAATTAAAGCCCACACCAATCCTGGATTATACGTGCATTTAATGCACCACTCAGCTCCAGAACCCCGGGCGCAATTAAGGCCCACACCGATCCCGAGCCACAGAACTCCGGGTGCAATTAAGACCCACACCAGTTCTGACCTTCAGAACTCCGGGTGCAACTAAGACCCACACCAGTCCTGAACTACGTGCATTTAATGCACCACTTGCTCTAGAACCCCGGGCGCAATTAAGGCCCACACCGATTCAGAGCCTCAGAACTCCGGGTGCAATTAAGACCCAAACCAGTTCTGACCTTCAGAACTCCGGGTGCAATTAAGACCCACACCAGTCCTGACTTCACGGTAAGGGTCCAAAACCCGTTCAAAACTCCACGCGCAATTAAGGCATACACCAGCTTCGAACGCCTGTACACAATACCGCGGAACCCCTGCCAGACCAAATTCTGGGCTTACAGCAAACAACCCATTACATACACCGGTGCCTTCCCCGGGCCAGAGGAATTCAGAAACTCACGTTTACTCCGTCATCTCGGGCGATTCTCGCAGGGAGCAGAGATTTCCCAATCGGTTAGAGAGAGTCGGGACTTTTAAATAAAAGAGGAGTCCTTACCTCTTAGTTATGTGCGCGCTGACCGTCTCTCCTGCCGATGGGAAGTTCTGCGCCTTCTGGAGCATCCTGCCGACTACGCCAAATTTGTTGTAACAGAAGAAATAAGGTTCTTGATCCCGAGATGAAGTGAAACAGATGAGTTTATTGCATGCAAGGAACAATAAAGCCGAAGTCTTGTTTCCCGCAAGAAACAACAAAACCGAAGTATTGTTCCCCGTATTGTTACAAACTTTTGGGTTATATACAGTTTTCTTCTCCGTTTCTGACGTCACTCGGTCTGATGGTAAAGAGGGGGGTTCATGGTATTTGGCCAGTTTATGATGTTCTGGGCAAATGGTCAGTTTAACATTACACCCAGGGGGGTTCCTAGCTGGCATCTGCACTCCTTATCAGTTAACCCCCTTTCCTGCCATAAACCCCTGCTTGTGACTTGGAAGTCTAAACCCCCTACAGAAAAGATTAAATACAAACCCCCGTCTTCACATCTTTCTTCAGTACTCAATCCTGACTAGCACTCTTTGTGAAAAGCAAAAAATACATCTTAAAGTCATCAGATGGAATGCAAGAAACCCAAGTTTGTGCATTTTTTACTTCCTCTTCATGTTAAAGTGGCTTGTTCTATTTTTCTCCAGATGAAACAGATGGAAAAATCAGGGATTATATAGCAGAATCAATTTTTGCATATGGTCTTTAGCTTTTTTGTATATCAAAGCAATTAATCATTTGTCCTGATCTGATACAAAAATAAATGCTCTGATGATTGCTCACCATCAGCAGACATTCTTTAAACACCTGTATAATTTAACCTATATTTAACACAACTGGGTTTTTGAAAATTTCTCCCAGTGAGATCACAGGGGTTGGGGATGGACTAATTTGGCTTTTGAAAGAACAACATATGACAGCAGTTATGATGAAATAAAAGCTTCATTGAAAGCGTGCTGAATTTTGTTGGAGCAAAGCCAAAACATTCATCCCCCATGGGCAAAACATACTGTATTGTCTTCCACTGTCAAAAAAAGTAAATCACTGTGATGAATACACATACAGCTTGGCTTAGAGTGTATTTGTGCATCATCAGAGAACACACTGAAATGGCAGCATTTCTTCACCGAAAGTTTACTGAGTGGTACAACATTATTTAGTAGCAGAAGGTTATGGCATTAAAATCTTCTGGAACTAATAATTAATATTTGACTTTGTGAAGCTCTAATTTCAGTTATTACACTCCAGATATGCATAATCTTTTTTGCTCTTTGCTTATTTCTTTTTTGTCTGACTACATAAAATATGCCTGTTACTTCCCAGTGTGTGGTCTGTGTGTGTTTTTGTTGTTATGTTCCACACTTCTGAATTTGATTGTCCATTGCTCCATCATTACACCACTGTTTCAGTATGACAATCAGCTTCTCAGCCAATCAGAGTGCATCTTATTCAGTATAAAACATGGGGGCTTTCAGAAGGAAAAGGCCTTTTGTTTGACTTCAGTCCCACTCTGCTTTAGTTTTCACTTCACTTTTGGTTTTTCTTTGGCTTTGTTAGTTTGTTGTTTTGCTTTGTGTGTGTGTTTTTGTATAGCTTCGGCTTTGTTGTTTAGTTGGTTTCTGTTAGTTTCTTTGTACTTTCGTTTGTTTGTGTTATCCTTATTTTGCCATTACTTTGCCCAAACTTGTTATTGTATCAACCTCTGTGTTCTTTTGTATCCTGTTACTAGTCTAGTCTCGTTTGTATTTGTAGTTCACTTGTGTATTTGTGTGAACGTTTGTGTACAGAGTTAGTTCAGCTTGTTGGGTACATTTTGCACACACGTAGTTGATTTTCTTGTATGAGTCACACTAGTTTAATACGGGTGAGTGCCGTTTGTCTTGTATGGTTTTGGGTAGTCAGTGGAGGTTAGCTAGGATGTCGTAGATGCCAAAGACTGTGTGTTTTGGGTTTTCTTTTATAGTCAAGTTAGCTTTCCCTCACTTTCCTAGCCAGCTCCATTTTGTTTGTTATTTTCTTTTCTTTGGCACCACTCTAGTTCTTTACCCCTGTGTGTTATTGTGTCTTATTTCATACCAGTCACTTGTTCACCTTAAAATCATCACTTTTGCATCAACCCTTGTTATCATGCTTCCTAGTCCCTCACCAGAATCCACCTGCTTCCAAAAATTATCCTAAATGTTACATCGCTTTACCCCTAGACACTTGGGGTCGTAACAATGCCCAAAGTACTTTTTAAGGCAAGTCTCTTTTATTTTACTCAATTACAGGTTTACACATTAAAAGCAAGAATAGTCCAGCTTTAAAAAGTCCAGCTGTGAAAAAAGGCAGTAATGGGAATGTGTAACGAAGGCTGGGTTGTGATGAAAAGGATCCAATGCAGATGCAGGATTCCTGGGGCGGTGAGTAGGCGGACAGAGCTATCCAGGAGCTGGGTCGTAATCCGGAGGCGAAAGGTAGGTCGAGATCAGTAAACGGCACTGGTGGCGAACAATCCAAAACGAGAGACAGATACGTGGTCGGGACAAGAGTAACAGGGTCGATACCAAAAATAATCACAGGTAGTAAACAATCCACGGGGCAAGACAAGAAACGTAGTCCGAAGGCAAAACGATGAGGTCAGAAAATCCAGAAGGCAAAGTGCAAGAAACGCTAGGTAGAGCCACAAGTAGGGAACTCAATACCGAGCATTGATATGCGAGTAAGAGCGGCTTAAATAATGCAGCCTGCCGCACGGTAAGACGTCTGAAGAGAATTAACACGTGCGGCGGCGTTTGTAATTATCACCCACCTGCTGGGACTGATTAGACCTCTTCGGAGCTGGTCTGGGCCGGTTAGTGGTCGTTACAGAATGAAGTTGCTTTTCCTAATTATAAAATGTTTTAATTGGTTTGGTTTGTCCTTGTTATGTTACAAATACTAAAAGTTTTTAATATAATCCTGCTTACATATAGACCTTAAAATACTTCCAAAAAACAACTGTCACTTTTCATTTCCATTAATCATGTCGTGTTAACTGACTCACATGCAGCTTGCCATGGTAAGTCAATCCTGTTAAGGACCACTACAAGTAATTCCCTGCAGAATTTAATTAAAGAAAGCATTGTGGCACACTACATTTTTATGAACATGAGACAAGTTTAAAAAACAAAAGCAGTGAAAACAACCATTCCCAGCTCCCAGAGTTTGGATAATGCAGTGTACTGTGAGGTTAAATTATAAATTTGTAAGTAGCTATACCTAATACTCTGTTAATTATATTCCACACTTGGTATCCACTTGGATACCAAGTATATATCACACTTGGTAAAATCATAACATTATCTAAAGGGTATTAATCTTAAAATCACATCAGCCACTAATCATTTTGTTTAATCAAACTTCCAGAGGTGCATCTTTCTAATCTCAACATACACTCCTATTCATCATTGCAATAGCAAGATTGTTATTCAGTTGAAAGTGCATGTTTTAGAAATACTTTTATTACTCTTCCAAGAGTCTCTGTGCTAAGCTATTAGTTTGCAGTACTTGAAAAAATAGATTGCAAATTGTCATGAATTTAGATGTTTCAGATAGGGAACGCCTCTAAATAAGCAATTAAAAGACCAGTGTCTTTGCATACACCTTAACAAATGTTGAAAATGAGAAATACTAATTATAAAGAACTTATGTAATTAGTTGTGGAAAAAAGATGAATTCAGGGAACAAACTGCAGGCAGAAGGATACCTAACTGGATAATTGTATAAAAAGAGCATCTAGAAGCCAAATTGTTATTTGTCTAATGAAACACCATTACATTATCCTTAAATTGTTTTCCTGGGCAGCACATGTACTGTCTGGCATGTTGAAAAGTATTGTGTATTTAAACACCTATATCAAACAGGTTTCTGAAACATAACAAACTTTCGATTCAAACTGTGTTCTTGGAGAAAATATAGTGGCTCAGACTCCTCTTCCTCCCCTGCCAACAAATTAACCCAAATTCACCCACAACAAATTAACAAATGTATTGGTGTGAAGTATGGTTAGAGTTGCTTGAAATATTAAACGATCATTCCTAATGTTGACAGTCTGATTTGTGAAATCAATTAGTGTTTTTAAGGATTGATTCAGTCTTATTTTTTTATGGGTTTAACCATAAACTCACAGAGATTTAAAATATAGGGTGCAAATTTCAGATAAATTAATCCTATCAAATAAGTCCTTTTTTCATTTATGCCATCCTGGAATTTGGGAATTGGTGTTAAAATAGCTTGTTTGGACTCAACGTATAATCTCAATATGTTTTTTCAGACATATGATTTTTTAAATGGTCCCTGATTTCTTCATAGGTCTATGAGAAGCACAAATGAATTTTCAAAAAGACTATTCACTTTTAATGAGATGTTAATTTTTCAGTGATCATGACTTGGAAATACAAATCAAAATTTTAAATGTTTCATAAATAAATATTGCCACACACATGCCTCAGCATGACAATCACTTTGGTTTACAAGAGAGAAAAATAAAAATAAGAGCTCAGTTTGGAAAGTAGGTCATTTCTGCTGCATTCAAGTAGTTTTTATTCAGCAGTATACCGCTAACAGAAAACCTGCTGCTGGAAAATCCTTTTAGCTGAAGAGCAACATTTTTTCAAAAGGCTTAAGTTTGATGAAATAATGGAAAATATAATCAAAAGTGACAAAATTTTATCCGCTATGATAGGTCATGCTATAAAAGTATATGAAACCTTTGGAGCTCATGCTGCAAATCCAAAACCAATGTGCAATAAATGCATTACCACTGCTTTTGAAGTAAACTAAATTATTTTTAAAAATGTGCAAAATTAAATAAACAGAAATTAAGGAACCAACCAAATAAAAAATAAAGGTCCAGCTTACTTAAACAGGTAAGAGTAATCCTCTTGTAGGCATGATAAAACATAGATGTACTCATCCTCCAGGGCACATTCTTAGGGACATGAAGTAAAAAAAGAAATTCCAAGTCTAAAGCAGGAATTACAATAATGGGAATTGGGAATTGAGATAAACCAGGAAACTATAAGCTATGAAAAATAGGTACAGAATTATAAACTGTATTAGAGATGGTATAAAGGACATTATTACTAAGGTAAAATGGCAAAGTATTTTAACACAAATACCCTTTAAAGTATACTTCACCTTTGAAGTAGTAATGGAAATATTATCAAAAATTATGTTATTTTCAATTCACTTTCAATCTAAGTTAAAAAAAAAACTATTCCAAATGATAAATTATATTATTTTTAGTAGATGTGTGTTCTTTGACTTGTGTTATAGTTATGGAAACAACTTAAACTGCAAAACCAATAACTCAACTTGCCCCTCCTGTTACAGTTGAAATAGAAAAACACAGTCTGCTGATATCCAATGTTGAATGCCTGTGTTTCTAAAAAAGATACTGCCACTGCTGTTCCTAGGCAACGCGCAAAGTAAAACTGCTGAAATTAACTGAAAAGTCTCAATTCATCATGCATTTGGTCTGCAATTGACTGAGCATACTGAACACTGTTTTTGCAAACAAACAATCCTACCGAGAAAAATAAATTCAATTTCTTAAGCTTTGTTAACAAAAATGTTTCCTAGCATAAAGGTAGTTGAATTTTAAGTGTGGCTATTAAATATCCCAGGCTGTAGACATTTATACTGCCCACATTTATTGACCCACTGTCACATGAAATTCTGCCATTTGCCATTTTATAAACGCAAGTCTGCAGCTTATAAAGATTGATAATCCAGTGATGAAAACTTTATGTGTGTTGCATTCTGTAAGTGATTTCTAAATGCTACAGTAAAATACATTGCAAATTTATATTTTTACCATAAAAGAAGGCCATGCCCATGAATAGATGCTGTTTAAAAATGTGTTAGCTTGGTATGAAGAAACCAAACACTTAAGAAATATCTGTTTCAAGTTGACTGCAATTCTTCTTTTGGAACATAATATTGTTGAGAAGATACTTTAAACTGAAAGAGACTAGAAGGTCCTGTAACTGAGTTACTTAATCATTAGATCATTCAGTTACATCATTAAGCCAGTGCTTTGTTTTTTGTGCATAAGAACGAGGTTAACATTAGAGGAAGCCATTTGGCCTACTAGCCGATGTGGTAGTCAGTACAAACAGCACAAACCATTTTAGTAACCCAACAAGAAAACCTAGAATGGTTCAACAAAGCAGCCTTAAGTGTACTGTTATATTCCAATTAATTTTTAAGTTTTTATTTGCTTTTTAACATCATCGTCTCTCATCCATCCATCTATTATCTAACCACTATAAGACTGCAGAGGAGTCAGAGCCTATCCCTCCAAGTGTCAATTATATAATTAAAGGTAAAAATGTGTTTCTTATGGAAAATAAATGTTATAGAAATTTGGTGTAATTAAACATATTCATCCAGTTATGCAATTATAAATATGGGACTGAAGTACATGTTGACTCTTACCTTTTCTATGGGGATAAAGATCTCCTTGAATAAACTCCTCTCCTTGAATAATGTGCAGTTTCTGTGGAGAGTGTTTGTCAACAGAATAAATGGAAATAATTGTTGATGCAAGAAATGGTTCCAACGTTGTTAAGAAATTTATGAGACTACAATTGTGTTTGTACAACAGCATATGCTAATTTTTTGTATATTTTAGCATATCGTATTATATCTTTATTTCATTAGTTTTTACATTTCTAGGAAATACCCAAGATTAAAAATTAAATCTTCATACTACACAAGGTTTTTAAAATGTGCAGAAGGTGGGTGCTTTTATAAACTTGGCAAGACCTGAGAGTTGATTCACAGCTACTAATGACCTAGAAATTATTTTGAAAACATTGTTAAATGTTACACACACAGCTTAAATTCACTGTATATTCTGTCATAGGGTTGCATAATACTTCTGGGAACATAATGTGCAGTCTTTTATACACTCTATGTAAATGCTTATCAACATTTCCAAATTTTTCTAACTTTACTGCTTGTTGCATGCATCTAAAAAAAGATAATAATAAAAACAATAAGAGAGTCTCGCATCATCCAGGTAGATGCTGCACATTGGTGGCGCTCTATAAGTGTAAGCAATTATTATAATTACTATTATTACATCCTAATCAATCAGAAGATGTTACCAAACCTCTTCAGACAGAATGAAATTTCAGCCCAGACAGATACCACCTGCTGTCCTAGAGTACCTACTCAGCAGGGACTCTTTTTGTGAGAAGATTCAAAAGCTTAGTGTATCTTTCCGTAATACACAGGAAATGAAAGGAAAATTTCCTTTATTTTACTGTACATATGAAAGTTTGGCAGGTTGACAAAACAATCAAGGAGAGCATACTGGAGCTTTAAATCCATGAATAAGTCATTGTAAATATTTTTTTCTGCATAGTCTGACCTCAAAATCACATTTCTCCAGTTTAACCTCAAAATTAGACTCCAAGTTTCCACTTACAGTTTGAGCTCTTTTGAGCCCTGAACTTTCTTATCATAGGTCCACATAGGAGCCTCTTTCAAGATCAACATCAATATCCAGATTAAAAAGCTGTTCGTATATTTAATTTGTATGATAATTTTTAAAGTTATTTCTTTAGCCTTTTCCCGAATGTCAGATTCCATCTAAACTAAAGAAAGGACTTTCTCTGAACTTCAACTACACCACCTGTTTTCACTGAATTAGATATATTGTACCTGCATTAAACACTTTTGTTTATTCTGGGCATTTGTGTATTCTCTAACCTGATGATCAGATACAGTAGGTGATTTAAAAATTAAAAACTGTTTATTATTATCAATCAAATCAATCAATCCTATAAGAAAAATTCAGTCCTAAAAATTTTTAATTTCCCTCTGTGCAATATGTCATCCTGGAAACCATCAGGGGGCCTGCACTAAACCAGCAGAAGAAGATGTTCAAATCTAAAATTTGTGATTTACATAATTATTGTAGCTTTTGTTTAAAGTTCCATATCTCAGCTACAGCTCCTGCAGGTCTTGTGGCCAATTGAAATCTGTGTCCTCCAAACTCCCAGAGGCAGAAGTGGGGGGAGGGTTGCCAGAGGGGTGGTATATTGT
This sequence comes from Lepisosteus oculatus, assembly GCF_040954835.1. Lineage (NCBI taxonomy): Eukaryota > Metazoa > Chordata > Actinopteri > Semionotiformes > Lepisosteidae > Lepisosteus > Lepisosteus oculatus. The sequence goes on from NC_090706.1 coordinate 22,994,330, forward strand.
ATGCCCACTGAAACAATCCACAAGCTCTGCCCAGAGAAGGAGCACAGTGTTAAAAATACTCCCTTTATATCTCCAGCCATGAGCTAACAACACTTGAGCTGAAACAACAGCTATTTATTATACAGATATACACAGGATGTGTGTCTGCACCGCATTTAAAGAACTGAAATGACTTGAAATCCATGACCTTGAAGCAGTGTTTAGACAATAATGAGACTTCAGGTGGGTACCTGTGTCAGCATGTGTAGGCTGCAAAAGAACAAGTAATAGGTTTATTCCATACTGAAAAAAAGAAGAAATAGAACACAACGTTTCAGCCATGGAGCCTTAAAGTCTTTATGAGACTTTACATCTGGATAGAAAACCACTAAGGACATTTCATGTACTTTACATGTGACATGCTGAAACATTCTAACAGAAAATGCAGGCCTATAATCTGTTCTTTTTTGTTATAAAGTAATAGGTCACAAAACACAATTGTAAAAAGAATAAAGTATATGTTAGTTGAAACTTAAGAAATCCATCACACAGAGCTACTTCCTCTTTTTCTCTCCCCACAGGTTAACATGATTGTTAGAGTATTGGAGTTTACAATGGCCAAAACTATGTTGGAAATATAAATCACGTTGTGTTTTATATACAATATTTCCAACTTGTAGCTAGTTATTAGACATTGAACTTATAGGTTTGGAATGGTATTTTTTTTTACTTCATTTTTATTTGACCTTTATAGTCTCAGTGGAAAATGTTGAAATGTTGGAAAATGTTCACGTTTGTTCATGCATGAAGTTGTCTTTTTCTGTTTCGATTGACGTATTGATCAATTGACGTAAATGCTTGATAGAGTTTTTATTATAACTCTTATGTAGCTACAAATCAGACAAAGTTGAATCTAATTTTGTTTACTGGAAAGGCCTATTTTGACCTTTGACCTATTTTGACTTATTTTTGACTACATTTCTTTGATGGATAGAGTATATATAAAGTAACCAAGGGCCGACTGACTATTAATAGTTGAGATTAGAACTGTCTCTACTTTATTAAAAAGGGTTAAAATGTCAATTTCAAGAATAACACAGATATGTCAACATTTTAACCTAGATATGAATCAGTTCTTCAAAATGAAAATGGTTCCTCTGCCTCTACACAGACAACCACAGCTGTATGACAATGCAAACACATTAGATAAGTGTTGTGTGTTTGTAATGGAACATTCTAACAACAGCTAAAAGGTCCTCTTTATTGCATGTGCTTGAAATTTAGCCTTGTAAATGTATCCATAATGTACCTTTACTGCATGCATTTGCAGCAAACACATCAATTGGGAAGTTAAGAGTGCTTTGGTGTCCGTGTAAATTTTATTAGTTTCTTCCAGCTGTTCATGGAGGCCACCTGCTCATCACCGTTTTCAAGCTTGGGTGGCTCAAAGGCACTCTTATGTTAATGAAAGTAAATGAGTCTAGGGTGGGATAGTTACGAATCATCTTTTTGTCCAGTGTCAACCTGGAGATTTAACATTTAAATATCCATGTGAGGTATTGATTAATTACACAGGGATTCAATTTAAGAACTCTTTCCTTGAAGAAGGTAATTCAGTATATGTTGAAAGCAGCAGTACAGAACCAATTCCACTGACTCTTCTAAACTGCATTCCAAACTTAATACACCAAACGATTGGTGCACTTACTAAATAAATTAGATTGTTTTTCCTATAGCGAGCAGAGGGAAGATTCAAATATCTAATTATTTTTTCTTTTTCAGAAACTAACAGTACAATGTGGCTATGCTTTCTCATGCATACACCGGGGACTAAAACCGAAAGAAACGACAGATGAGCTCTTTCCTTTTGCAAAGCCCAGTTTGAAAGATTTTTTTTTCAGAAAAGAGCACATTCGATAAAAGAAATGACTGTAGAATTGCCCTGGGTGTGTTCAGCAATGGTGTAGGGGGATGGCTTTAGTGGAAAGGGACTCTGTTACTTATTTACATCAGGTTTTTGGTGTACCAGCAACTGTAACACAAACATGAAAATAATAGGAAAAATCAAAAAAGACTACAGAACAGCAAGAACACATTACAAGAAACAAAATAGTACCTACAAAATATCTATCAGTAGCTTTCTATTTAGTCAAATGTAGGCTTTGTGAATTCCACAGTGTCAGATAAATGTGTATTAAAAAATAATGGAAGGCTCCACAAAATACAGCATCTGTACACTCAGATATTTGCACACTGGATCATTATCTGTGTTACAAGTAAAAATATTATATATTATAATATCATTTGAGAGAAGCTTCTAAAATTCACTTTAAAGATTTGTTTCTTTACACATTGATTATTCTAGCTCCAATTAACTGTTTTTAATTCCAAAATACTAGGCAGCTGCTGTTTTCGCATTTTGCAGATTCCTTAATCTGAACTCTGCTGGTATGAATATGAACAATATGAACTCAAATGGAACAGACAATAATTTAATAAAAATAAAGGAAAGATTTGAGTTCAGCAATGAATGAAAATAAAAAAGTTAATGAGAGGAGAACCGTGAGTCATTTTAGTTCATTTGGTTGCTAATCGTCAATGACATAGCTGAATGGTTTATTCTGTAACTCTGCGTAAAAAAAGTGTATCCTGTTATCAGTTTTAAATAAACTTCTCTTTAGTTTCCACTTGTTGTAACTTGTGTCATGTATCAGTTGTGCTTTTAAAGAAACCCACTGTTGACTTTTGAATTGCTTCTGGTGATTTTGAACATTGAAATTAAGTATTCTCTCAAGAATAGGTAATACTTTTTCTTTTTTTAGTCAATGGGTATTAATTAATTAATCATTTATCAAAAAAAAATCATTGCCCAATCCTGTTTATGACTGTGAGTTCTGGCATTTCTTCACTTTTTTATTGTTCCTAAACTGATAACGTTTACTTCAAACTCCATTACCAATACGCTTTTCTGTCTCTTAGCCTAGCTAATGTCCTTTTTCAGCACTGCCTGCAAATTATTGTATTTCATTTAATTAACTATGTTTTTTCAGCATTAAATTAAGTACATTCTTTTCTTGATTTATGATTCAATTCTAGCACCTGTGTCTTTGATTTATTTACTCTTGGAAATAATCTGTTCTGTGTCTCAAGCACAATCATTTTAACATGGTGCCATCTATTCTTTCCTTATTGCTTGTTAGAATATAATTTAAGTATGTTTTATGGATTGTGTAATCAATATAACAGAAAATGAAATTTTGGCTAAAGTACAGTTTTTTCAATTTACATCTTGACTTAGAAGTAGAAATTATACACATACAGTATGATAGTGTTTGGAATTGCTGTTGCCAGAGCAATAGCCTATTATTGTATCAGATCTATGATTCTGGAAAGTTCTTTCTCTGCTATGTTGTCAGTCGCACCCCATGTCTATGTTATGAGATTGTTCAATTAGACAGAATGAAAATCACATAACAGTGGTGTCAAGCCCTCTGCACCACCAATGTGCAGCATCCACCAGGATGATGCGGCGGCAGCCATAGTGCGCCAGAACGCTCACCACACATCAGCTATCAGTGGGGAGGAGAGCAGAGTAATGAAGCCAATTCATAGATGGGGATTATTAGGAGGCCATGATTGGTAAGGGCCAATGGGAAATTTGGCCAGGATGCCGGGGTTAAACCCCTACACCCCTGTTTCCAGTGTTTTGCTGTCCTTCTGGTGTTTCTCTCTCTGTGAGGGTATATATTTCTGGGTCTTTCATTTGCCTTCGTTTAGCATTGTCGTTCGGATGTCCTGAAACTCGCCTAGCACCAGGTCGCCCCACGTCCGCTACCTGAGGGCATAGGTTTCTATACGGCATTTCCTGAACAGCTGAGCCCGGGCTAACCCCCGTCTCACCGCTACGCATAGGGTCTTTTCGCTCTCCTGCAATTCTACGGTTCGTCCTTTCTGACATCTGTGACAAGTGTAACAATCATCTGACACATATCAGCTGCCAGGTATTCCATAAAGGTTATCTTGATTTACCAACTCATTTTTTTTTATTTTAACTGTAAGCATATGATGACTATCACGTCTTCCCACACGCCTGGGCAACCATTCACCACAGGTGATCTCTCTTACTGAACCACAACTGAGTGCACTTTCTTCCTATATAGGAATATAATAAAATGGTTCATATAAATTGATACATATTAATAACTGTCTTTAAAATACTTTTAAAGAGCCATTTATGAAATCTTCTTGATTTATGAAACATTATAAATATTTTTTTCATTTCTGTTTTTATATTTAGATTATGAAGCACATGTAATGGTGGAAGGAAGAAGCTTTACTTTGTAAAATGAAAAGATATCAGCAGTTTTATAAAAATCCTAATGCTTTGGCCAGTACTCTCAAGGTTAAACACAACATCCCTTAAATTAATGTGGTTATACTAAAAACCTTTAGACAAAAATTCACAGATTAAAATTGAAATGATTTTATATATGCAAACACTGTAACTGTAAGAACTTTGGTAACTGTAAGAACTTATTATTATTATTAACTGTAAGAACTATTATTATCTTGATTTCACAGCTGGGATAACACCTTTCACTTCCTTTCACTTCCTCAATGGTAGATTTCTCATTCCAAAAAGTAGGAGGCTCTCATAAAACAAAGTAGAAATGTGGCAGGGCCTTACAAAACAAGGACATTTCTATTTTAGAGTGCAGTTCAGAATATTGGAATTCGGGTTAACCACCTTATTTACTATTACTAAAGAGGCAACAGAAAGGGAAAGGCAACACAGGGGTCATTTAAAAATTAGGCTTGTTATACCTTTTCCATATTACAACAAATACTTTAGGTCTTGTATCTCATTTCATAATCTATTGACATAGAAACCAACACGGTAGCACTTTACAATAAGGTTGCGATATTAAGGGTTTATAAATGCTCTATTAATGATGAGCTGACAGGGATTCATAGTTTATTGAAAATAAACAAAATATTAATTAAGAGTTTACAAAGGAATTCTAAGGTATTCTTTGTTAATTAAAAAGCAAAATTAAGTGACAACTTTGCCAAGACAATAGGCATTTGAAGGACAGGAGGATGAAAACTGATGTGCAGTAGTACTGTTACTTGTTGTCGAGTTTTGACTTTGTTATATTAATTTAATAACATTTAAAAATAATGTATTGCTTTTTATATTTTAATGTTATGTTCTGTAGAATTAAGGTGTTAATTTATCCTCCCTTTTTGCTATCAAGGGTTTGTCAACATTCACAGCACCGTGAAAAAACCTGTGTGAAATTAGAGACATGGATTGCTGTTCACGAAATCAAAACTCTCACGGTTTCAGTGAATGAAATTTTTACACAGGTAAGTATCACAATGAGGTGACCCCTCAAACGAGAATTATTTCCTGCCTCATATATGACTGCGCCACCTAGCAAACATGCTAGGGCCCCTCTACATTGCCACAGGTTCTTTTTATCTCTTAGAATCACCAATGTACACACAGACCCTTGACAAGCATTTGTATTGTATTAGTTCCCTCTTTATTTTCTAACTACATTCACATTCACTATCACCCAAAGACACAAAGAAAACAGCATTCACAGCAACAAAATGTCCTTCCAAGGGTCATAATGAATCCAGAGGGACACCTGTCTTTCCTGTAAAGTACTGAAGAGGGGCCACTCGAACGTATCTTCTTAGTACCTGTAAAGTCTCTGATGGCCCACTTGAAGGAGAAGGAGACCACCCAGTCTTCCTTCAGGTTACACTAGAAATCCTCTAAGGGCTGTATTAAATTTCCCTCAGTTTGTATCAGCTAGCTGGGCCAGTTTCTTTGTTCCTTGCCTTCAGGTATTAAAAATCTCTGTACAGTACCTCCATTCCAATGCCAATGTCTCCCGTGGTCATCAGTTCCTGAACCAATAGGTCCTTGCCTCCAGGTTCTTGCCTGTGTCATCTCCAGGGTCCAGTGGGAGTCAGGAGCCCCCTCTGTTCCGACTCAGATGTTATTATTCCTCCCCATAGCCAATCACCCTCAGGTGTTTGGGTTTTCCACTGTCTCTGTCAGGGATGGGTGTGCCCAGTAGTTTACAAGAGGAAGCTTGTGTTGTTTGAGAGGTGTGAGCATGCCAACCCTAGGTGTAATAGGCCCTTATCACTTCTTTAATCGCTTTCCTGTTCTTCCTCTTCCTCAATTGGTCTGTTCAAACTGGCTCAGCAACCCTCTCTAGCACCTCCATGCATCAGTACCTAACTGCTTCCTGAATGACCTGGGTGTGACATCATTACTAATTGTTCCCGACTCCACTGTATTCCTTAGATTATTAAATTATTCCTTATTCCTGAAGCTGCGAAATTCTGCAGATTTTGAACCTGTGCGGGGCTGGAGTGAAAGGTAGGGAGAGTACGAGTTCTGTTACCGAAGTCCAAATCGTAAGGCAATATTGTGGTCAAGAAGGAGGGCAGAGATCCATAATCCAGAGAGCAGAGTCCGAAAACCAAATCAGCGGAAAAGAGGTTGGATACTTGATGAATTGCGGTGAACAGTGCACGTTGGAATGCGGCGGCAAGTGCGTGGATGCGTGGTGACTCTGACAGTTTGCCAGTTATAAACAGGATATTGCTGATGTAAAATCAATTTAAAGATAGGTAACAAGTTTAATTTGTCGCTTCAAAGAAGTTTCTATCTAATGTTAATGGAAAATCTCCTATCTTGAACAAAGAAGTGGACTTGATACAAATAGTTATGACCTGGAAAGGTATTGACAAAGTTAACCTAGAGACGTTTCTCAAGGTCAACAATGAAGATAACACCCAGGGTGCCTGTGGAAATTAGGACCACTTCATTGTCCAATGTAGTGTGGTGTGTGTGGAACAAACTGCTCCACCACTTTTCCAGTACACTTGCAGTCAGTGGGAGAAGGTTAGTCGATTCTAGTGGGTTACATTGGCTACTTTGTTTAGACTCAGGTCTGGGATAGCTATCTAAACATACCGTATAGTTTGAGTTTTTTGGAGTAAGGTATGGAATTTCAAAAAGTATTAAATGTTGCACTGACATATTCTATTTATGTTTAGATTTGTTTTGACCTCTTGGACCTTTCATATTCTTACTAGTAATATAAGATATGAAAAGCAGTCTGGAGCTGGTGAGTCTTCACATACTGTATGAATTAATCTTGCAATCGCTGACCCTGACCTGAATTTATATTCCCTTTTCCTTTTGGGAATGTTCAATAATGTGTGTATGTAAAGCACTACAGGCAGCTGTATCACACAACAGACTTAGTTGTCATTTGGAACATGAATTGCTGGAACTTAGCTGTGTTTACATTACTTCTCTTCCTTTCATGGTGTAATTTAGCTAGCCATTAGCTAAACTGAGCCATTTAACTTTTCAAAATGTCTTCAGCTGTCAATTTAAAGAGACCTAAAACAATTATGTACTCTGGCCCCCAAGAACATCTATGAACAGGTCTCAAAGTTGTTTCCTGTAGGGCACAAGGCCTGGCTTTGTATGAAACTGAGATGTCAATTAAAACAATTATATATAGCATTTCAGAAAAGGTTATTTACTGATTAATGAAGACATTCATTATTCATTATTAAGGAGAGAAGGTGTGATCTGTGATGCATGGGTTGTTGCGGTGGTAGGGCAGTTGGAGTGCCTGTCTGTGTTCTGTATAGGTTTACCGTAGGGAAATCAGTTTCTGTTGGCGTAGGCAAGTCGCTTATTATAAGTACGCGTTGAGGTGTTGACGGAAGGGAATTCAAACAAACACCGGGTCTAAATGATGAGAAACCGTGTATCCTCTTCGTAGACAGGAAAGGAAATTGCAGCTATTATAGGATTGTGTTAGTGGTGCCGGTGTTATCTGGATAGATACGGGCCTGTGTTTGTGATTGTGTCCCCCGAACCAGCAATGGCGATTGAAGACTCATGAGCTTGATGCGTGCTGTGATCAGGAGGAGAGATGGAGGTAGACAGTAGCAACTAGGACTTTTATAGCCATTAACTTTGATGAGGGTTTTCTGGACAGATGAGAGCAGTACTGGATCCAAGAAGTAGCATTACGGAGTGGGAGAAATGATCCTGGTGCTGAATTTGACGTCAGGGATAGGGACTTCAGTCGTGGGGCGATTGTTGAGTAGGCAGAAGTAGGAGGCGGACCCAGGGCCGAGAGGTGGTGGTGGCAGCCGGGGAGGATGAGAGGAAGGGAAATGGGCCTGGGGTCAGATCGGATGCTTGGGATAAAATACGCATTAGACAGTGGAATAAGGTAAGGGACTGACCCGTGCGGACGTCGAGGGGGGTGGCTTTGGTAGCAACAGAGGACGGAAGGAATGAGACTGAGGCTGAATAGGGGAAGAGGAATAAAGAGGCGACAAGACAGGGACGCGAAACGTAGGGCGATTGGCAAGAGAAATGAACTTGAAGCCCGAACTGGATACGAGGGATGGGGAAGCAAACAAAGGAGGAGCAGATTGGACATGTGGGGTGGGGTGGGGTTTGGGGTAAAGGACAGGGATGAAATGGGGATGTGGGACGAAGGAGTTACCTGTTGATGAGGTGGTACTGGTGGTGAAAAGGGCGAGAGAAAAAACGCAAGCTCCAGGGCCAAATTCAAGGCTGGGGATAGGGAAAATGGGACACGGATTTTGAAAACGCACGCTTCCAAGACGGAGACCCGACTCTGTGAGCAGTCCTGTCTGAGCCTGGGAGAAATGCAGTCACGCAGCAGCCTTCAATATGTTTTGTTTTTATAAAATGGAACACCGAGGGATCAAGACACAAGACATAAGGGTTGGGTTGGACGGAAACACGGGACAACTGCAGACTGGGCCAGAGATAGGATGCCGGACAGACACGGTGCCAAGGAGGTGGCTGTAGTAGCAGCGGAGGTGTGAAACCCGGGGCTAAATTGAATGCTGGGTACAGGAACACGAGACAGGACAACTGCTGGCTGGACTGGAGGTAGGATGCTGGACAGACCCAGGGCCAAGAAGAAGGCCGCAGCAGCAGAGACAGGAGGAATGAGCCTGGAGCTAAATTGAACGCTGGGTATGGGGACACAAGACGATTGCTGACTGAGCCGGAGGTAGGACGCTGGACAGACCCAGGGCCAAGGAAGTGTCCGCAGTAGCAGCAGAAACGGGAACCCAGGGCTGAATTGAACGCCAGGGATTTGCAAACATAGCAGTGATCGTGTATTTGCCAAAAGCAGCACATTTGGTTTTAACAGGAGAATTTGAACTTGAACTTTATTGCCATATGTAACCGGTACATGTACTGGTACAATGGAATTCTTACTTACAGAAAGTCTCTCGATTGATAAAACAAGTGTAAAAACACAAAGTGCAGACAGTGCATCAAGACAATATACAAACAAACAGTAGACAATGTACAAATAAGCAAGTAAACAGTTTGAATGTAAACAATGCAGACGTGTAAACAATGACTGGAGATGTGCAATAAATAAGAAATCATAATGAGGTAGATGGTGTAGGTGTGGTCCGAGGGTCATGGCTAAACATGTTCGTCAATCGCACTGCTTGTAGATAGAAGCTCATGCCCAGGGTGGTGACTGTCCTCTGTGATGGCCAGAATTCTGCCACAGCAGTGGTCCACATAGAGTTGTTTAATCTCGTTGAGACCACAGCCGATGATCTTCTGGGCCATATTGACCATTCTCTGCAGTGCCTTTCTTTCTCGATAAGAGGTGTTGCCATACCACACGGTGATCCTGTTGGTGAGGATGCTCTCGATGGTGCAGCGGTAGAAGTTCACCAACATAGGTACTGGCATCTCCCATTGCTTGAGGCACCTCAAGAAATAAAGGCACTGCTGAGCCTTCTTCATGATGGAGTCAGTGTTCACAGTCCAGGTTAGAACTTTAGAAATGTGAATTCCCAAAAACCTAAAGCTGGCGACTGTTTCCACTTCCGTTCCATCAATAATGAGTGGGCTGTGAGTGTGTGGCCTGTGTCTCCGAAAGTCCACTATTAGCTCTTTCGTTTTATCTACATTCAAGTCGAGATTATTGATATGATACCACGTAAGCAGCTGTACGACTTCATCCCGGTAAGTGCACTCGTCATCATCACTGATCAGTCCTATTAGTGGTGTCATCCGAAAACTTAATGATGCGGTTGTTGCTGCGTCTTGCTGTGCAGTCATGAGTGAACAGGGAGTACAAACTTGGACTCAGACAGCAGCCTTGTGGGGTTCCAGTGCTCTGGGTGAGTGGTGTTGATGTTTTATTGTCTATCTGCACCACTTGTGGTCTCTCGATTAGAACGTCCAGCAGCCAGTTGCAGACAGAGTTGCACAGACCTAACCCCCTGAGCTTTGTCACCAGTTGACTGGGTTTGATAATATTGAATGCTGAACTGTAGTCCACAAACAGCATTATCACATACGAGTTTCAGTTGTTCGAAGGCTGAACAGTATGTAGAGCCAGGGAGGCAGCATCATCAACTGCTGTTGTTCTGGTAGGTGAACTGCAAGGGGTCCAGGGACTCCTTGATGTAGGAGTAGATGTGTGACAACACCAGCTTCTCCAGGCATTTCATCACCACAGATGTTAATGCTACTGGGCGGTAATCGTTCAGGCACGTCACTTTTGCCTTTTTGGGGAGTGGAACAATAGTGGTTTTTGTGAAGCATTTGGGGACAATGGACTGTGACAGGGAGGAGTTCAAGATGTCCGTAAACACTGTGGTCAGTTGGGCTGCACGTGTCTTCAGGACGTGAGGTGGTATCCCATCAGGCCCTGCAGCCTTATGGATTTTCACCCTGGTCAGAGTCTTCTGCACGTCCTGCTCTGAGAGTTTCAGAACAAACTCACCCTGCACACTTGGGGTCTTCTCAGCAGTGCCCGTGTTCAGAGCATCAAAACGGGCATAGAAATGGTTCAGTTCAGATTTTGGAACATTTTTCCATCTTACTAGCACACAAGAAAAACAATTTTAAGAGATATCAAAAATAGTCAAGCAAGATAAGCCAGGAACAAGATTTTATTGACAGATGAGACCAAAATAAACCTTAACCAAATTGTGGGAAAGATTAAAAAAAAGATGAAAACACCACCTTCTCTGTGAAGAAAGGGCAGGTAAAGCCACCTCTGGACCTGGTTCATGCATCATTAGTCACCTATGGAATGGTCACAGCAGCAGAATTAATTCAGAAGTCTACAGAAAGTGTTTACTTATTTAGAAGAAAATTCTTCTATACTTACAGAGTGGAGTTTCAACTTGCAATAAAGCAAAACATATGACCAAGGAGTTCATAAGGAGAAAAAATGGAAACTTGTAGACTGGTCAAGTTAGCCTCCACTTTAAAATCAAATTATGCATGCATTTAAAATGCTGAAAAAAGTCAGAACACCCCAAGAATAGACAAGCAATGAACTAGCCCTGCAACTAAGCAAAAGGTTATATAACACATTTTTATTTTTTATATTACCCTTTGCTTACTGTAGTTGCAGGGCGCTTAATAATATAATATTTATACATATTAATCTTGTGTTCACAAAAAGAATTGTGTACTAATAAATCAAAACATTTCTGATGTAGTAAATCTATATTCACATATAGGACAATAGCAGGATAACAGCAGAACATGACTTTAACAAAGAATCTTGTTTTATCTCATGACAAAGCATAAGAAAAGAATTTTCTCCTAGTCTTTCCAGAATCCAGCAGTTAACCAGTCTTTCCTGTCTCTTGTCCCCAAATCTGATTTTATCCATTCATTCATGATTATTATTACAGAGTATAAATCTAATCATGCCACTGATAAGACATCCAAAGCATCAAATTCCTTGTTAAACAGATCAAATTATGTTTGCAGCTATACTATCTGCTTGTGTGATCACCCCAAAATGATTGCAACAATGAAACTATACAACATGCCAAGGTAACAATTTAAGATATATGGATGGAGCTGAGGATTTGAAAATGTGACGAGTGTGACAGAACATTGTCATGGTTAAATAAAAGTATTTCCAGTTGAGCAGCCTCATAAAGAATCTGAGGTATTATTGCTTAAGGCAGGAGTCTGAGGTTGAATGCATAGTTATAGACCCCTGACAAGGTCTCATGTTCCCTGTTAGTAAATTTTACCTGTGGTTAATAAGACCTCAGAGAATGCCTAGCAACTCATGGCTAGTTCACATATATTGCTACTTCTAAATATAAAGACTCCTCTAGAAACTCAGGCCTAAAGATTATAGCTCCCCAGCACAGGTTTATTCTAACATATGGTATGGTGGAGTTAAGTTTAAAGATCTTTAAAAATTTCAGCTTTACACTCTTCATTTAGAAACCAATTTAAATATGCATTTATTTAAAAATGTGTCCAATAATTAATTTCAAGGTTTAGAATAACTTCATTCAAGGTAGAATTTTCTGCACTCAAAATGTCAAAGATGTGGTTAGCTGATTATATAATATATAATATTATAATATATTATATTGTTAATGTACATTAAGGTTCACAGAAAATATATCTCTTATCTCTTACGGGCCAGTGCCCAACTGATATTTAGTACCTTAAAGTCACACTGTCTCTTCCTATTCTATGGTAAATTAAAAGAACCACGGCCACTATCTGCATGGCTAACCCTGTAGAAGTTAACCTCATACTTTGAAACACAAATCTGTGAAAATAGGTTCTACAGATTCTACATAGCTCATGTAATATTTGGGCTGAGCGGGAATAACGGTTGGTCAGGGTAACAGGCCTTGGTGAATGTAGGAGCTAACGGGTTCGGAGTTACAGGTTAAATAATAAAGAGTTTGTTCGAGTGTCACATCGTTGTCCTGGATTGTTAATTTCTACACTATAAGTGTACAAGAAACAAGACATGGTGTCAGAATAAATAGGATTCACGTCAAGACAAAAGATTCAAAATGAACGTCTCTGGAATTCCAGCACCACGAATGGACTGGGAGGTGAACAACCTGCCTAAGGCTTGGCGCAAATTCAAGCAGCATGTGGAGCTGATGTTTTCTGGTCTACTCAGGAAGACAGGATAGGAATAGCAATGCCGTTATCTTCTCCTGTGGGTCGGAGAAAAGAGCAGAGACGTATACAACACATGGACACACGACGAAGAGGAGGCAAAGGTACTCAAAACCTATTATGACCGTTTTGAAGCGCATGTTAAGCCTAAAACAAATGTTATATTTGCTTGATATACATTTCATAAGAGAGTACAGGGAGCTAATGAACCGTTCGAACATCTCGCAGACTGTCAGGTTATGGCGGCAAGCAACTTGATGTAAAAGGCGAAAACCCTGAAATGCAAGTACAAGGACAGAGAAATGTGTCTGGACTTTTATATTGTAGACACTCATGCACCTCCAGTACTCGGACTAAAAGCATGTTTAGACATGGACCAAGATTTTGCAGATGTCTTTACAGGAATTGGGCTTTTTGCAGGTTAATGCACTATCCACCTCAAACCAAATGCAGTTCCTGTAGTATACCCACCGAGACGCATACCTCTTGCACTGCGGAGCCGTCTTAAGAAGGAGTTGCACAACATGGAGAAGTCTGGCATCATTGCCAGAGTCACAGAGCCAACGGAATGGGTTAATGCATTTGTGGTAGTGGAGAAACCTCACACGGGAAAACTCCTAGTATGCCTGAACAAGGCTATCAAATGTCCACACTACCCCTTGCCAACATTTGAGGACATTACACCAAAGTTGGCTGGAGCACGCTATTTCACCACAATTTTCCAGTTCCAGGTGTTTGTCTGTCCTTAGCCATTGCTGCATACTGTTGCCCTGAAAAAAGGCCATTCTTTTCACAGTAGGATTGTATTTGTCTTAAAAAATTTGGGGAAAAGGAAGCATTGTCTTGTTTCAGGTCTCGAACATGATTTTGCATTCATGAACTTCTCATTGATAAGAACTCAACCTGTGACTTCACTAAAATGTCTACCTCCAAGAATTATTACAAAGAGGTTATATTGTGTTTTTCTAAGGGCTTCTTTTAATTAGCCCACAGCTCTTGCTGTTTGCTGGTGGACTCTAAATTGCAGGCAGCAGGCCTCCTCAGTGATCGTATGTGACAACACAGACCATCTGCTTCAGGCACTCAAGGCCTTTGCACTCGACAGATATCAAAGGCTGCCCTCCAGACCTGGCTGGGCTGATATGAATGTCTTCACTATGAGCCTGATAAGACTCTTGCCCTCTCCTATCTACTCTGAACAGACTCTGTGGTGAATTACATTTCCATATTCAAGTTCTTCAAATCCAGACACATTCCTCTTGTAAGGATTGTATAAATTATTTAGCTTTGAAAGTCCATGTATATGTGTATATAATATATGTATATAATAGTTTTCTCATATGTTGCTCAAGGATTTGAGCATTCAAGGGACATTTTTATGATATATTTTCCACCTCATTAAATCTAGCTTATTGAATGTAGAAAAATACAAAATAAAAATATGCTTCAATTCATGGTGCATTTTGAGAACTTTTTTTCATACTGCACCTGCTCCAAAGTGTGTTCCTTTCCTTTCACAGTTCTTGGAACCTTCAAGTGACTGCATAGTTGTATGATGAAACCATCTATCTAAATGACTTTACTTTCTTTTTCCTATTGCTGGGTAAACAGTTTTAAGACTGACAGGTCTTTAAGTTAAAACCCAATCTTTTCTTGAGCAGAAAATTAATGTAATTACAGCATAAAAAAGTCATGTATATGAAATATTTTATTGGATAATGAATGAACCAGATGAATTATTTCAACTCTTGTTGGTATTAAATGAATAAATCTAACACCTTCCAGTTTTTGTGGTTGGGAAGAAGAAGTATATGGCAGATTGCGGTGAGCCAGCTTACTGAGAACAGCCTTGTTGGTGTTTGATCTATTACTGAAAGACTGGTTTATTACATGCTGAAAAGAAAGGAAACACAACGTTTCAGCTGTGGAGCCTTCTTCAGGTGTGAGCAAACAGAAGAAGGCTCACACCTGAAGAAGGCTCCACAGCCGAAACGTTGTGTTTCCTTTCTTTTCTTTTCTTTTCAGCATGGAATAAACCCGTTAACCTGTTCCTTTGCAGCCTATGCATGCTGACCTAGCTACCCACTTGAACTACTACAGTATTACTGAAAGACTTTAAGTAACTTAGTATCACTTCTCTATTCTCTAATGTTATGATGCTAGATAAAGCGTTTATGCTTCTGGGAAAATGTAATGAAGTTTCCCTGGTGTGATCAAATCACCACCACATGAAAGTGCCGGCTTTGCAAATCTAGAACTAGATTGTGTTTCTTCACACCTTCAAACAAAGCCACAGTGGAATAGACACATCAGCCACTGAGAGGTGTGATATTCTCCTGCAATTTCTTCATATGCAGCAAAAGAAACCAGCTTTGTTCCACGTTTCCACAATCAGATGTACTGTATGTCCTAAAACATTTTAAATGGAAAACTTTTACCTGTAAATATCTTGTGGTTATTAACACAATTCCTCAATTTCTTCAGCAAAAAATCATATCATTAAACTTCTGTGAACGCTGCACACATAAGATGAAATAAAGCTATTTTGACTCTTCTAATTCTGGGTAGTGGAGGACTGCATTCACTTTGTGGTAAAATGCAAAACAAAACAACTGATCCTAATATGATTGATCGTATACACCTACAATTAAGGAGAATAGTAAAACTGTGTTGTATAGCAATATATTTGTATACCTCAATGCTGGTAACAAGACAGAAAAATAATGAAATTGTTAGGTCTACTCATATCTCTCACACATTCAGAAAAATATCAAATTACCTGTTACATCTACTGTTGCCACAACGTATTCTCCACATTAATAATAATAAACTTCATTTTATATAGTGCCTTTAAAGGTGGCTTCTCAAAGCGCTTTACAGGATGACAACAACAATAAATAAGAAGAATACACAAGATAAACACAATTATAATATATAGAGGAGACTGTGGATGGTGGTACTAAGAAAAGCAGAGGGGTGAAGAATGGAACCAGTTAAGTAAAGGCTTTTCTGAAGAGGGTTTTGAGTCTGGATTTGAAGGAATTTAGAGAAGGTGACTCTCTGATGTCCTTGGGGAGAGAGTTCCAGAGCTTGGGGGCATAACAGGAGAAGGACCTGTCACTTATACAATGTAAACGGGCTTGGGGGACAGTAAGGAGAGCAGAATTAAAGAGAGCGAAGGTTGCGAGGTGGGGAGTAGGGCGATAATAGTTCTGATAGGTACTGAGGTGCCAAGCCATGCAGAGCCTTATAGGTGATCATGAGGATTTTAAAGTCTAAATGGAATTTGACCGGAAGCCAGTGCAAGGACTCCAGGATAGGAGTAATGTGAACACTTGCACTGGACCTGGTCAGGATTCTGGCGGTTGAATTTTGGACATACTGCAGTTTGTTCAAAGTAGATTTATATATCCCAGCGAGTAGAGCATTACAGTATTCAATTTGAGAGAAAACAAATGTGTTGATCAGCTTTTCAGCCACAGTTAGTAATAGGAAAGGTCGTAGTCTAGCGATATTTCTGAGGTGAAAAAAAAATGTTTTGACAGTATGCTGCACATGTGGGTCGAATGTTAAGCCAGAATCGAATATAACCCCAAGGTTTTTCAATTTTGATTGAAGCTCAAGTACAGAATCATCTACAGGTAGGGTTACAGGACTGGCTTTACGAAGTTGATGGGGGGGGTGCCAATAAGCATGACTTCAGTCTTGTCGCAGTTAAGATGAAGGAAGTTTTGAGTCATCCAAATTTTTATGTCAGAGATGCAATTAGATAGAATATTATATATAGAACATTGTATATAGAACATTATAGACCTTTTGTATATTATTGCTTCAATGAATATTTTTAAACAGTATGTGAAAGTGTTTTAGCCTCTCCTTTCAACATAAATGGATACTGAGAAACTATTTGGTGACTGTGTGATGACTATAGCTCTAACCCTGCTAGGACTTGGTCATGACCGCTCGGGCACCTCCTTCTTCAAAGCCACACGGCAACACTCCCCAGACAGCAGAATTGTGTTATGGCAAACCAGTAGGTATGTGGCACTATGAGAGTTTCATAGAGTTAATAAAGCCCTGTTACACATACAAGAAATATTTTTTGAGAGTGAAACAATATTGACCGATATTACGTACTGTACTTTGATTTAATGTTTTGATTTTTACAATAATTAGTAATTTTCAGAAACCAGGCAAATCCGGACAGGCACTAATTAATATATTGCTCTACTCACAGTTGGGAGCTTATGAAGCAATTTGTGTTCTTCAAGGGCATCCACAAAGAGAAACCCCTAACAGCCCTATAAAAAGATATCATGCAAGCTTTGAAATTACAAAGACATTGTTGGAACCTTTATTCTTTAAAAACATATTAATTTCAAAGAACGCTTCCTAATAAGCCAATATTTTTAGGAGACCATATTTAAGTAGTTCAAACGTTCGATTTCTCTGTGCATCTTATCTCCTACTTCCCTGAGAAATTGCATATTGGATTATGGCTGTAATTAGGCAGTGGTTACAGGGCTGGAAAGTTCTTTTGAAACCAAATGCTTTAAAGGCTAATCAGAAAATATGCCAGTTATTGTAAAGGATGCAATCGGATTTGAAGAAGAAGCCAGAAGAGTGATGGGTACAATACAGTTGAAACACTTGGAAAAGTTTTAACCGAATTAGTTCCTTGAAGGAACTAAAACCCATGCTTATCTCAGTCTACTAGCTTAATGCAATTAGAGCTGTTTATGCATAGAAATTATTAAATAGAACCAGGTTAAAGAAAATGTGCAATAAAAAATGCAAATGACATGAACTACCACCTGTAAATTACTTGAGTGAATGAAAGGATTGAAATCTTCCTATTGGCTGACTTTTTAAATATTCTATGCAATGAGCTGAGTCCAAGGTCTTTATGCAATTGCAAGGTCTGCAATTTCCCTCACGGGATCAATAAAGTATCTATCTATCCATCTATCTATCCCAGCACTTAGCATCCCAATTGTATTATAAACAGTCTTTAATAAAGTGTTCATTACCAGCAATTCCTTTCACCTCCTATGAACAGTTTAATGCCCTTCAAAATATTATTGAAATACTTATCAAACTACAAATCTTGGAGGTACAATATGTAATAAACTTAAAGACAACTCTGCAGAATTGTCTAGAGCTAGACAGACAATTCTAATCTCATGACTCTCTTGTTTCTTGTGGATCAGTTCACAATACAGGATGTGATGATCCCTGAAGAATAAGATGTAGAAGGAGCACAGAAATGTTCAGCAATCTATTATAATAAATGTTCAGTGGCCAAAGACCTCCCCATTTAGCTTCCTATAATAAACAGCAAAAACATTTTTTCAGTATGGATTCCGCAAATTTACATTTTCATGGAAAGACCTGCAACAGCTTTCATAAAAATACCCAACACATTAATTGAAAATGTATCCCTTGATATTAACCTAAAATACTCCCCAATTCATATTCTGAGGAAATGTATAATATTAGGGGGGACTAGTACTTAGGAGCCATACTACAGTTAACTAAATATCAGAGGCAAACATGAATTTTAAACAGGTAGCATTTCCTAGATTTTCACAATACCTATTCTTTAGAAAAACACTAAAGAAAACAGCTCAATAAAGTTCATTTTGACAAGGTGCTGTCTTTGATTTCTTTTTAGTTCAGTAATTCTAGTATCTAAAAATAAGCTCATTCCTGAATGCTTTATTATTTAAAATGTGAAGATAGGGTTGCCATGGAGCACTGTTGTCTTGGTTACAAACAATCACGCAGACATGTGAAGACTGTAGTGCTGTTTTGCTCTCTTTTAACATCTTCTTTACCATATAAACCAAAATAATCCTGTTTCTATAAAGTGTAAGAAAAATTCTTATTTAGTAGCCTATCTCCCCCGTGTATAAAGGCTTAATAGAGACTAAACCCATACAGTACATTGCATTCCAAATCATAACCCTCATGTTGGCTCAATGAAGAGTACTGTAGAATACAAATATGTAAGCAAAAGAACAAATTCCCAGAGTTTCCATATTCTGCTACAATACTGTATGTGTGGGTGTCTCTGCAGGTAAGCTACACAGTAAGCTTATATTAAGTCAAAAATTGAATTGAGATTCCTCTTTTGGCAGACTCTGCAAAAAACACATTCAACCCATTTATAGTACATTTATTCTACTACAGGATTTTTTATGTTTTGGGGTATTAGAAATGATGCCCTGTTTATTATGGTTGATTAAGAAATAACTGGCTGTGTTGAATGGTTTTCTTTCTTAAAATACACACAAGTTGACAGTTGACAATTCATGCTAAATAATAAGGAAGCAATGAAATAAACCAATGTTTTTTTAACATAAAGCTTAAGAACAAATGCAACACTTATTGTATAATCTTATTGTCTCTGATAATAAGTAAATAAAAGGCTGTACCTCTGTACTGAAGACAGTACAGATGACTTTATATTTCACAGTTTTGAATATTTTGCTGTAAATTAAAGTGCAGAAAACTATCCTAAAGAGAAATTTTAGTTATGCAGCTAAAATCTGAAGAAAAAAAACCTTGGATGATAAAGATCTGTTTCTGAAAGAAAAATGTTCAGTGCAGGACCTCATTAAATATTAAGATGGCCAATAGGGAGGAAAAAAATGAACCACAGATACTGGATTCAAGGTACTAAGTCAAGGTAATTGGTGCTAATATATTTACTTAGCCTAAGTTCCATCAAACCATTTTCTAACTGCTTCATCCAAATCAGAGCCATGGGATCTCAGCAAGCAATGGGCAAAACATTGGATACACCCTGGATTGGTTACCAGTCCATTTCAGTGTAGACACACTCATAGCAGGGCCAATTTTCCCAGAAGCTAATAAACCTACCAGCAAGTCTTTGGAATGTGAGAGGAAACCAAAGCTCTAGGACAAAGACTACGTGAACATAGGAAGAGCATATAAACACCACTCAGCTCCAGAATTGAGCCCAGTGCCCCAGTGCTACAAGGCAGTAATGCAAAACACTTCCCAACATTGCAACCTACACAGCCTAAATTCTAAAACAGAAATAGATTTGGAGATTTCCCCTGCAAATTCTGGTAAACTTAGAGCATTGTGAAAACTTGTATAACTATGTCCTCACTGTTGGTTCACAGCAACTGCTAAAGCATTTATTTGGTATGGAAAATGTTAAAGATAAGCTGCAGCCTAAAAGAAACCTTAAGGACTCATTAAGACACACAAGTAATAACAATAACAAGAAAGCATTGGGGACAGGGGGAAAATGATTAATCCATTATTAAATGACATTTAATAATATTTTAAATGTTTAAATGACAATAATTTATACACACATGTATGAGCATTTGTATATATAAATAATTTATAGCTTATCATCCTTTGCTGCCGAAGGAGTTTAATGTATGTTGATTTAAAAAGGCATACCAAGGAAGAACGCTGACAAATAAAAAACCTGTTGTGAAAACACAGCGACATCTGCTGGAAACAGATGGGTACCAGTGAACACTACTAAATCAGCCAGTTCTATGCTGAACTAAAATAAAAAAAATATGACACAATCTAAATCGCATCTAAAATGTATTAAATCTAGCAACATAATTTAATATATAATTGGTCTTTCATTATTAGAAATGAATCACTTATGTATTAGACATTAATTATCTTACATTTAGAATGTAAACAAAGTGAGGAAGGTCTTCACAAGAATTCTAGTCTCTAGTCTCTCCAGTTCTCTGAACCTGCAGGCAGTCAAATAATTACCATTTCATCTCCAAAAAAATTTCACCTATCAATAAGTCAACAAACCCTGGCACCTATTTCATTACCATAAAGTGTCTTTATGAAATGAGAACATTTAATGTCAATGTGTCTGCCACAGCAGGAGCCAGTCTTTAGTAAAAATAGTTTTTTTCTCAAATGAAACTTTTTGCAATTCACAGATAATAATAATAATAACAATAATAATAATAATAATAATAATAATAATAATAATAATAATTGCTTACACTTATATAGCGCTTTTCTGGATACTCCACTCAAAGCGCTTTACAGGTAATGGGGACTCCCCTCCACTACCACCAATGTGCAGCATCCACCTGGATGATCATTGCTCCATGCTAGATAGAACACTGACAAGCTCACTAATTTGAGTTATAAATCAGCACAGACCAGACCAGGAAGGGTGGTCCTGGAAGTTAAACTTGATGTAAATTTCACCAGTCCATATTTTCTAAAAAACAAAAGAAGAAGGTGTGAATTTATTTAAATGCCCCAGTTGTTCTCACGTGTTTGATGTTTCGGTATACTCTGAAACATGCACATACTGTACTGTATAAAGGTTTGTTACAGAATTGACAGGAAGGTTTCTCACATTCCATGATATTTTTCTTGTCACTAGAGGGCACACAGCTCACTGGTTAAATAGGTTCAGTTCTCTGTAGACATACTGTACTATAAGCTATAAGCATGTAAGAAATACTGTAAACAGTAAACTGTAAACAAGGAGCCCATCTGCTCATTTAAACATTTTGGTTATATATATATACAATATAAATCTGATTTGTGGATTTTTGCCATTTAATTCAAGGTAGTCAAGGTATCAGTTTCAATGTTGCTGGTGTGCTCGATTCAGATTCTCACCACTATTTATATTAAAAAAACGTGTTCTTAGTCATACAGTGTCATAGTCATAGTCCCAAAAGGCATTGCCAGGATATGAAGCCAAAATTTGATGTTTACTTGTGAGGCGATTAAGTCCATTCAATTTTCAATTTCTAAAAATGTGATAGTTACATCATATAGCTTGACTTTTAACTTCTATTTCAGTGCTCCTCTTTGATGAATCTGTACTATGTTCAAAACTGATCATTGTACTTTTGCATAGGTTTGGACAAAACTAGCATCATATGTTATATAATATGTTAATTTTAAGAGTGAAATGTGATTCCATACTGATGGGCAGTGTCGTCTGAGTCAGTTTGACTGAACATGTTTATAGGTCCTTGTTGTAGCGCCTAAGATATAATAATAAACAAGGCTTTCTGAGCAATGAAGTCACGTTTGCTTTCATGATTGGCTTCATTTCCTGAAAGCCCAAAGATGTAACACAGTTAATGTGGGACTTCTCATTTTCCAGAAAGCTCTTTTCATTCAATTGAATGGGGTCAGGGCTATTGACAAATAGATTAAAAGCTTTTAGAAATAATTAGAATTTAGATAAATACAGAGTTAGTCTGCATCACCATCAAACACTTTTGGTCTGCACAACAAAAATGGCCTGGCAAGAATCAATTTTGGATTCCCTTCTGCTTATGTGTTATATGAAGCTGTTTCCTGTTTTTCTTACAATATTCAGAAGGATTTAATCAAGAAAAAGATAGTGGTGCTTTAAGTTAACATTCTGTTTAATAGTGGGGTTTGTAAAGTTTTGAGTTTCTTCTTAACCTGCAAAAATGAAACAAATGGTTTTCCTTTTTGCTGAAACTGCAAAAGGATATCTTGAAATCAATGGTATTTGAGTGATACAGTATATCTTGCATCACAAAATATCTTCAGGATTATTTTGAATTTTTAACTGTGGTGCTGATAAAATTGTGCTGTACTTTTTCATTGATTGCTATTTAATCCAGAGCACAATTTTGTAAGCATCCATCCATAACTGAAACCAACATTTACATCTACACAGAAATTGAAAATAAACAAACTGAAAGGAGTCATCTTTTATTAGTCTATTAATGGGGTTTCTTTTCTTGTGTTGGGGCAGGTTTTGATATCCAACACATTCCATCTTTCATAAAGCATGTGTGACTTTTAAATCAAGGATTAGGAATCGATCTAGAATATACTGTACTGTTAACAGACGTTACCCAACCATATGAAAAGGACACCAGGCATGATCTACAAGTCTCGTGAAAGTGACAAGGCAGTCTATGCTTTCTGCCTGTCAGGTTCTTTCAAGTTTCCATACTATTATACAGTATGCAGGAACAGAAATTCAGTCACAGTGTTTGTAAATTTTTATTGCAGTTTTAAGCATTTTGCATTTGGAAGAGGGCTATAGTGACCAACATGCATAAAAAAGCCTGCTGATTTCATGTCTGCAATAATGTCTCACTGCTTGCAGCAAATGAAATGAAACCCTCTGTGGGATCAATATATCTCTGTACATCAGCCAGGACTGGCTCATAAATTGAACTGGCACTGAGACAGAGAACTGAAGAAGACTCCTCTTAGCGTAATGTATAGTAGTTCAAAAGTTTAACACATTGAGTACCCACTTTATTACCTCAAATCCCTTTATGGAAGAAGGATACACTGTCAATAATTGTAAAATAAAAAAGAGTACATTAGGGAAATTGCATTCCCTGAAATCCTACTGTACTGTGCTAATTATAGTGAAGGACACAGAGACGGTTTGTTCTTGCACGTGTCTCCTGTTGCCTTGTATCTGCCTTGTATCTGCCGCAGTCCATCCCCCACGGTGAAATTTTACTGTCCAGTTATTGATGAACAAGGGAGAGGAGAGATGGCTACTGAGGAACTAAGGATGTGGGCTGCAGTCCAAGGAATTGCATTGCTCTGAGTTCAGTAGCAAAGTGTTGGTGAAAAATACTCTGGGAGATTGGTTTTGCAACATCCCTGCCGTCTCTCGCCACCTCTCATGAAGGGCTTATGTGGAAAACCTCATCATCGGGTCATACAGAAGATAAACTTTGGGAATGGAAGTAAAACCTTAGGATTTCTGCCGAGTTTCAACAGGACTGTATTATGGGACTCACATGCTTCAAATCCTGGAAATACGAGAGTGCCACCCATCAAGGTAAGCTTGTATGTCACAGCTGCAAAACAGTTTCTGAAATCCATGGGATTCAATAGACGTGAGGAAGTGAACTATTGCCTTTTTGCACAGTGAATGATTCAGTCATGGTCTTATTCTATACACATTTATATTAAAAAGAGATCATCCAGGTATAGGAAAGGCATTATATGAATCAGAAGCCAGACACATTGTATTAAAAAGGCCAATAGAGAGAAAATAAAGAATATTGCATGGAGGTTAACATAAAATCAACACTACAACAAAAGAAGAGTAAAATAGTTAATGTATTAAATTTAATAAATCACTCAGGTGTTCACTGAAGAAGAAACAGGTATCCCTCAGGGAAAACAAAGAAAGTCCTATTTTAATAGCATTTCCATACAAGGGACAGACATGTTACCAGACGGTCTTAAGAAACATATCATCAAGTCATGACAATTGTCTATAAATTGTACATGAATAAACAGGTTATTCACAGTCAGAACTGCACAAAGTAATAACTTCTTTAGATGTAAGGTTGTAGAAATGAAATGAGAGCTAAACTTGAGGATCATCTACTATATGGAAGTAGTATCCAAGGTATTTCTTGCTTAGCTAACATGTTAGCATTCTTTGAAAAATCAACAGTAAAGGACAAAGATATATTGGAATATACTGGAATAATATCATAAATGGAGAATCACAGGGAACTGTTTTAGGACCACTGCTATTATTTTGTATCAGTGATCTGTATTCTATTATAATTAGTTAACCTGTCAGGCTAGCAGATTCCACAATAGTGGTGTTAGCAAATACTACATAAAATCCAAAAGATTTAAGCAATATTCAAAACAGGATAAATATCTCACAGACAACATTTAATGTACATACAGTACCTGTATTAGGCTAAACTAGAAACTACAGGATAAAAATGGGGAAACTGCATTTTTGAAGAAACTACCTATGTATGGCAAATACTTCAGGATGTTGTTGACATTTACATCTTTTAGACAATGTAGGCAAGTGGTAAAAATGCAAAAAGAATGTTAGGCTACATAGTTAAAAGTAAACAGTTTGAATGACAGGATATTGTTAGAATTATACTACACACTACTAAGACTTGCACTACCTTGGGCACAGTTGGTCACCATAAGCTCTTCTATCACTTGATCTCTAGCATGAATGAGCTACCTGTAGGAATCAAGTCTCACAACATTCTCTTAAGCTGTACATTCATCAAGATTCCCAGACAGTAGAAGCAGTAAGCAGTAATAGAAAAACTAAAGCAGATACCTAATGCTCAGTGGAGCTCTTATCTACCTTGCTCCACAAGCCCTATGTAAGCAGTCAGTGGACCAATCCCTTTGTTGATGGTCAAGGTAAAGTTTCACTTTGATAGACCATTTTTGTACCTTTAGGCTGAGAACCATGCCTTCACAAGTCTTCATCCTCCCATTTTTCCAGTCACCCATTTTCTAACTGATTCTTTCAATTCAGGGTGATGGGGAGGCTGGAGGCTATCCTAGCCAATAGAAGATGCAAGGCAGGGTACACTGTGCACTCTCACATCTGAGGCCAATTTTCCCAGAAGCCATTTATCCTATCAGTATGTCTTTGGACTGTGGGGGGAGATCAGAAAACCCAGAAGAAACCAACGTGAACATGGGGAGAGCATACAAGCTCCATGTAGATAGCTCCCCAAGTATAGAATTGACCTCAGGACCTCAGTGCTGCAAGGCAGCAACATTTGCCACTTTCTTCCTCTTTCATTTTTACTTTTCCCAAATCTTGGTCCCACCACATGAGATTAGCTCTCCCTTATATATCTCTTCCATTGTCTTCTGGCTTTTTCTCTTTCTGTATTGTAACGTCATGTATTGTCCCACAGCTCTGTTAAGTGCCTTGGGGCAACCTTGTTGTGAAAGTCGCGATATAAAAATAAATTGAATTGAATTATACAGTGGTGTGAAAAAGTGTTTGCCCCCTTCCTGATTTCTTATTTTTTTGCATGTTTGTCACACTGAAATGTTTCAGATCATCAAACAAATTAAAATATTAGACAAAGATAACACAAGTAAACACAAAATGCAGTTTTTAAATGAAGGTTTTTATTATTAAGGGGAAAAAAATCCAAACCTACATGGCCCTCTGTGAAAAAGTGATTGCCCCCTAAACCTAATAACTGGTTGGGCCACCCTTAGCAGCAACAACTGCAATCAAGCGTTTGTGATAACTGGCAGTGAGTCTTTTACAGCGCTGTGGAGGAATTTTGGCCCACTCATCTTTGCAGAATTGTTGTAATTCAGTCACATTGGAGGGTTTTCGAGCCTTAACCGCTTTTTTAAGGTCATGCCACAACATCGCAATCGGATTCAGGTCAGGACTTTGACTCAGCCACTCCAAAGTCTTCATTTTGTTTTTCTTAAGCCATTCAGAGGTGGACTTGCTGGTGTGTTTTGGATCATTGTCCTGCTGCAGAACCCAAGTGCGCTTCAGCTTGAGGTCACGAATAGATGGCCGGACATTCTCCTTCAGGATTTTTTGGTAGAGAGCGGAATTCATGGTTCCATTTACCACAGCAAGTCTTCCAGGTCCTGAAGCAGCAAAACAGTCCCAGACCATCACACTACCACCACCATATTTTACTGTTGGTATGATGTTCCTTTTCTGAAATGCTGTGTTACTTTTACGTCAGATGTAATGGGACACACACCTTCCAAAAAGTTCAACTTTTGTCTCGTCAGTCCACAGAGTATTTTCCCAAAAGTCTTGGGGATCATCAAGATGTTTTCTGGCAAAACTGAGATGAGCCTTTATGTTCTTTTTGCTCAGCAGTGGTTTCTGTCTTGGAACTCTGTCATGCAGGCCATTTTTGCCCAGTCTCTTTCTTATGGTGGAGTCATGAAAACTGACCTTAACTGAGGCAAGTGAAGCCTGCAGTTCTTTGGATGTTGTTGTGAGGTTTTTTGTGACCTCTTGGATGAGTCGTCGCTGCGCTCTTGGGGTGATTTTGGTCGACCGGCCACTCCTGGGAAGGTTAACCACTGTTCCATTTGTGGATAATGGCTCTCACTGTGGTTCGCTGGAGTCCCAAAGCTTTAGAAATGGCTTTATAACCTTTTCCAGACTGATAAATCTCAATTACTCTGTTTCTCATTTGTTCCTGAATTTCTTTGGATCACAGCACGATGTCTAACTTTTGAGGATCTTTTAGTCTACTTCACTTTGTCAGGCAGGTCCTATTTAAGTGATTTCTTGATTGAGAGCAATCAACAATCGTGTGGCAGTAATAAGGCCTGGGTGTGGCTAGAGAAATTGAACTCAGCTTTCCAAAGATGTGATAAACCAAAGTTGATTTATGTTTTAACAATCACTTTTTCACACAGGGCCATGTAGGTTTGGATTTTTTTCCCCTTAATAATAAAAACCTTCATTTAAAAACTGCATTTTGTGTTTACTTGTGTTATCTTTGTCTAAAAAATAAGAAATCAGGAAGGGGGCAAACACTTTTTCACACCACTGTATATACAGGTCCCCAGAAACATAGGACATTCAATTAATCCAGTGCAACTATCAATTGGCCCCCTGACAACCACATAGCATCCTAGTATTTGTATAATCAACCAGAAAGATGTAGATGAGAACTAAGAATATTGTGGGCTTATAATATATACTCTATTATCTTGTCCCCTACACTGTCACAGACGTCACTGAGAATATTATGTACAATTATGGTCACCATGGTACAGAAAAACAATTGCTGCCCTGGAATCTGTTCGGATACAGGAGCAGCCAAATATGTTACAGGCCTTAAATTTTCAAAAGGCTTTAACAAAGTCACCCCGATGAGATAAAACTACAGCACACCAGTGGAAGCTATGGAGAGTGCATTTACATATTAATTTATTTGGCTGATGCTTTTATCTAAAGCAACTTACACTGATACTCATTTTTACAGCTGGGTATTTTACTGGAGCAATTCAGGTTAAGGACCTTGCTCAAGCATACAATAGCACTCTCTCACCTGGGATTTGATCCCAAAACTTTACAGTTACACAGTGTGTTTGAAATGGAGCTCCTTTAACATATTATTTACAGTATTTAAAACAGTCTTTCATAAAAATTCACTGATCCAAAAATGCCAAGACATTAGGGTCAAGCTGAGCAGCATTGTGAATATGTTCATTTAAAAACATCCAGACTTTGCACTGTCAAATTAGATTATTTTTTAATTCCTTTAAATGCTGTAAATCAGTAATTATTTATACTGTACTTTCTACTGAATCATGTTTGAAATCTGTCCAAAAACATTTTATTGTAAATTTTCTGTTTGTTAACTTTTATTTTATTTATTATTTTAATCTTATTATAACTTTTTATCATCACTTAACAAGCCTAGTTTTTTAAGCACCAATGTTACTGTTGTACCTATATACTGTAACACATACATTTATTTTTGCCTTTAAGTGTGTATGTAGAAATGTATAAATTGTTATGAGGCCTTTAATGAAGAACCTGATGTTTCATTTGTGATGGAATATTACATATACTGTATGTGTTTAAATTATATTTTCTTTTATTATTCAATACGACATAATTATTAAACAACATTAGGAATACATAAAAGAATGGGATAATTATTGCGTTATTGTAAGTGATAATTATTAATATTTTATTAAACATTATTACATTATTTAAAAATCAATTTTCTTAATTATCTGTGAACGGCACGGTATGATAATTCCAATTACAGAGAAAACGTAAACCAGATAAGCATTTTTAGCTGAACTAAACTAAAATGTTTTTAGACAATGTGATTTGGGAGGGAAATATAGTCAATATACAGTACACTGGCAACATCTGCTGCTTAGGTTTGTCTTATAAAAACAAGATATGGCAAGAAATGATATAGGAGGTGTATATATTTTTGTAATTGTTTCAAATATGTCTACTAGTACTGGACATAAAATTTACAACGAATTCTATCAATATGACCTGGGAAAACTGGCTTATATTCTGACGCCAACTGGAAAATGTCTTAGCCTGTATCAAACTCTTTAATGGAGGCACAAGAAAGCCATACCCCCTTCATTACCGTAAAGTTAAATGGCTTGTGATTTATTACCAGACAGGCTGTGGAAGGATGCACTTATGATAAAAAGACTATGTCAATAACACATGACTTTAGAAATGAGTTATAAACAGTAAGGATACATACAGTCTGTCCTGACAATAAATGAAAGTGAATAAATCAAAGCAAGAGTACAGGACGAGATGGAAAGTGAAACTAGGTTTCCTTAGTTTTAACCTTCTCTGGATACAGAAATCATTGGCATATATTGCTGATTTATAGAACATTTATTAGCCCTACTTCCTTACATTGATCTTTGGTGATACCATCATTTTCCATGTGCAAAACATACTGTAGAATAAACTAGGCAATGTACAGTATCTGTTTTGCATCCCTGACAATTAAAACTCCTCAAAAATGACCTGAGGTCATATGTTTTTTTATCTGACTGAATTTGAAATACAGGACAGTGGAGAAAATCAGTTAACTAGCTCTGTCAGTATTTTGCCTTTCCTTGACTAGCAATGTAAGAAAATGAATTGTAAAAGAAAATCAGTTTGTGGTCTGCAGTTCCTCAAATTTTTGTATTCCACAAAAAAAAACAAGAATAAAACAAAATGACCGTTGTTGAATAATTCATTACTGAATATGTGGAGATATGACAGTAATACATCTCAGGCGATATGTTGTTTAACTTTTATACATCATGCTGAATGACACATTTACATTCAAAAGCCATTGGATATTTCATACTGTATGTACAGTAGCTGTTGCTGCTTCTGCAGGCAGGAACACATTTCACTAATATAACAGATGGCTATTATCCAGTGAATGCTTTCACAGCAGAAACTACCTGCACAGCTCATGAAAAATCTCTGTTAACTGTGAACAAATTAGGAAAGATATTTAAAAGGAATGATATTTCTAAAACCATTTGAACCAAGTCCTAATTTGTCTCCAGCTATGATAGATGGTGTAGACCTTGCAATTTTTTCCTAAGCTTGCAAAAAATCTCATTATTACTGAAGATCTATTCTGCACAGCATGCATTCTGTGAAAAGTAGCTGGAAGTGCCTCAAATTATACTATTTTCTCTTGAATTCAGGTTCCAAACACAACAGATCTTGTATAGATCTGCATAGTTTTGTAATATACTAGTTAGCTAGTAAGTTAGTCATTAAGTGTTTTAATTTTGTATTGTGCATTTTGCCTTGGTTTACATTTTACATTACATTACAGTTTATTTTCTATGCTTGTCTTTTGAAGAAAGGCATAATAAACTCTGAAACATGTAAATAAACTCAGACATTGGGATATCATTAATTTAATCAAAGCTGAGGAAACAAACCCAGAGAAAATTGACAAAGTGTTCTCTAATAATTGGAAATTGTAATTTTTTTATCTATTTAGGCAGGTTTTTAGGGCTTCTCGTTCATTCACAAGATTTCTAAGCATGTAGACAGCTCTTAAGATATTAGTCAATGGCTATCTACAGTTTTTGTTTTAATTTGCCTGGCAGCAATCCAGAGAAAGCCCTTGTTTTTGGCCTTTTGCAGCTGTGAGATGTTCTGGACTGGTTTGCAGGAAGTTAATTTGTGCACCATGGAGAACAGGAGACACAGGGAAGATAGCATCAGACACTCTCACACACCTCTTATCTTCTTTCAGTAGTGGCTTGAGAACAATGCATGGCAGTACAAAAAAGCATTTCTGGCAATGTAAGTTGCAAACCCGTAAACATGCTAAAACTAAATTCCTTGACTCCCAAATGTGAGAGTCATTGGTTTTATAGTTCTGTTTACATCATACAAAAAGTTCAAATCATTTATATAATTTAGTTTTAGATTAGCAGCAGTGTATATTATGTGAGACTGTATGAAAATGACAAATTCAGGTATACTGTCCCATTGAGAAAGGAGCAATTCCAGAAACCTTTGGAATGTAGCGGCTTCCCCATTTAACAGCTTTACGATTTATCACTCAACATGAAAAGATGTGTGTACACACTTAGTTTACATTTGAGTTTATTTTGCCGTGTGTCTGTCTGAAACAGCCAATTAATTGATTGACTGGATAATCCTTAATCATATTACTGAAATTAACATTTTATTTTTTTAATTATTTAAATGTATACAGTATGCCTACAAACCTTCATCTTATTTATATTGCCTTGCATTCACAATAGCCAGAAGGATTCTCGAAGGAATTTCTTGGGAAGTTATTGACTGGTGTCCAAGTAAGTTATTGACTGGCTGGCTGTATACACTTATTGATTAGTCATAAAAATTGATTAGTCATTTTAAATCAGCTCTTTATTGCCCAAGCCCTGTTAAATACAGTTTTGATGGTAAAATTAATTGCTGGAAACTCACGGACCCAGAAAAGAATCCTATTAGCTGATTAATAACTTGAGAGGAAAAGTTAAAAGGCAGTTTAATTTAAATTACTTAGACATTTAATCACCCTTTTTTCCCTTTGGACTCTTTAGGATAATTAATGAAAATGACGTTCTCACTTTGGGTGGTTCACCTTCCAAGACTGCATGTATTGCAGTATATCAAATTATCTGTAGTGAAAGTAAAAGATTGTGTGGAAGCACCAAAAAGGCATGAAACCTTTGATACTTGTCTATATAATAAAACATTTTTCCAAACAAACACATGTGGAAGATGACTAAATAACTGATTAGCACTCATACATTCCATTGATCTGCCACAGAAGAAGTAAAGGATCACCTGTCTAAAGCAAAGTCCTTACTAGGATGCAGCTCAACCACTTCTTGATTTTATGACCAATCAGTTGAAACACAACATGCTGCGAATGGAGGGAAAGGTAAATACAATTACATGATTTCATTCATTGCAATGTGTAAAATGTCTCATGAAGTGGGTATCAGACCCACAGAAGCAGGGCGTGCCTGTCTCTGTTGATCTAAGATCAAAGAGGGTTCTAGGTTTCTTTTGAATGACCTATTTCCTATTACCTAAATGCTAATTTAATTTAATTAACTCACCTGGAAGCAATCATTTTTCAAGCTCATTTATGCTACTGTGGTTTGAAAAGCCCACGGAAAAGCTAGGTTGTTTGAAAAGCTCATTTTAAGATTTAAGGTAGCTAAAGAAATTCTGAGGCCAAAGACAATGTGCTCAAATTTCTAAATTGCCTAATTTCACACAACAGGAAATTCCAAAAGCCCAAAAACCAGAATAAAACAGTGCCACTTTCATGATACCCCTGTCCGTCGTGAACTTCAGATAGACACATCTGTGAAGGCATCTGTGGAGAACAATGTATTAACCTGGCGAGTTTAAGTGCCTTCTAAAGTTTTGGTGCCAATGAAGTGACAATTGCACAGGATGTTAAATATCTGAGGAATAACAAAATGCAAACAAAGTCACAGCTAAAAAATAATAATGTAATTGTGTAGTAGATGGCAAGATTTTAGCTTACTTTTTCATTTGGTTTAATTTCTGTTTTTGTTAAGAAAGCATCTTTATGTTTCACTTTTGTCCTGGAGTTTATGCTGAATTCCAAGGTTAATACTGGAGCTTGTTCAGACTAGATAATATGATTCAAGTTAACATGTTTAGACAGGGTTCTTGATATGTGGGAAGACACACTGGTAGCATTAAAGACACTGGCAATGATTGATTATCAAGTGCCTACTTCAAAGCTCACACCTCTTGCAATTGACAATGCTAAAGAGGTTTCTGAGTCAAGCATATCTGATATTTACCATATCTAATTAAAACAAAATGCTGACCAGTCACCCAGATTATACTTGTATATAATGTATCATATTATCTTCAAGAACAAATCAGTCAGGTCTGACTAGGTGTGAAAGTGCATTTTATATGATTTATGGAATGTGAAATCAAATCCTATGGAAACTTCAGCAGTCTTGAAATGGTAATATCCAGGTTTAATGAAATTCCCCAGAACAAAACAGCTTTGGCCAAGCATACTAAGTAACATGATTGTATTCTACATTGACTTTATTCATATAGAAAGTAACATTGCTAAGCATTGACATATAACAGAACACTATAATATCCCTATAATATTACTGTCATAATCATAATAACTGTCTAAGGGTTAGACAGTTTTTAGTTTGGCAAAACCTGTTCTGCTCTGTCACCTCTTCTGTTTTGCATGTTTTAAGGACAATAAAAATAATGCACTTTCTATAATGAAATGTCTGAGTAATGATTAAGTTCTGGTTAGATCTGTACATTGCATCATCAGACATTTGCCAATTTACAGACAACTGGATGTGCAACAATCATTTTTTTATCACACGCAATCCTCTGCTCTGTCTTTATCCAGGTGTTCACAGCATTACTAATGCGTTTCTGGTTTCTGACCACAAACAGATACTTACTGTCAGTCATCATGCAGCCATCAGATTTTGTCTCACTCGTGCTGCCACTCACCATTGTCACGTATGTCCGAAACGACGAACCGTGGAGACGCAGGAGAGCAAAAAGACCCTATGCGTAACGGCAAGACGGGGGATAGCCCGGGCTCAAATGCCGTATAGAATGCCGTATAGAAACCTATGACCTCAGGTAGCGGACATGGGGCGACCTGGTGCTAGGTGGGTCTCAGGACATCCGAACGTCAATGCTGAGCATTGGCAGAATGAAAGTCCCGGTAATAAATAGCCCCAGAGAGAGAAACACCAGAAGGACAGCAAAGAACCGGAAATGAGAGGAAGGACAGAGAAGGAGCGCCCTCTGGGTGCAGAGAGCATGACAACAATCACCTCCTTTCTCTCAATACCCTGCACTTGGATGTCATATGGTCTTTACGGATGAATCTCCAAATTTCTTTGATCACCTGAATGAGCTCATGCTCAAGACCTGACTCAAAGCAGTTCTTATTAACATTCTCCAAGTATTGTTCTGTAATGCTACGGGGTTCACGTGGGTATGTGCCCTCGCCACTGCCACCTCAGGTCGGCCCCCCACCATCGGAGACTCAAACCCAGGCCTCCGGCGTCACTCAACAGGGACCCAGCCACTTGAGCCAAAGGGAAATCTCCCGTCAGTGGTCCCTGCTATTCACAGGGAAGGGCGGTGACGTCACCAAGCTGCTAAGCCGGCTTGAGCAACCAATGGTGGCCGTATGCGTTACAGTACCTATCCTCCTAAGTTTCTTTATGGAAACATTTCTTTACATGCTTCTTGAATAATTCTTCATTTCTTACTAGATAATTGTGAAAAAAATATCACTGCCAAATAATACCTTAAAACAGACATCAAAAGGATTGAAAGTGTGAAAAGGACAAATGAAAGTAGACTGCTGTTGCTCAGATTTGAAACCAGAATGCCTTTTGTCTGGACATGGATCTAACATTTTGACTTCTGTCTAATAAAACCCTAATGTGATAGCTTTCTTTCTTTTTAGTCAACTTCATTTGGTTGAGAATCTCAAACCAGTGCTTTAAGGGACTTTCCTTTCTAAGTCTTTTTGTGATTGGCTAATTACATTGTTTCCCTCACAGATGGTAATCGGGATGTTCCAGTTAGCCCAAGCTCGTATTTCTTCATGTCCAATAGCAATGGCCAGGGAGAAGAGTGGCTGAAGACACTCAATAAGGTGGTGTGGCTTCCATTTACAGGTAAGCTTTACTGCTCAATGCATTCAATAAATAATGTGAAACTAAAGTCATCTGTTGTCAAAGAACAAAACCAGCAGTAACACCTCATGTTCACCCCACCCCTCAACCCATTCTTCATTCTCGCAGTCTCAGATTCCCTAAGCATGATCAGATTTACAGCATTGATTTACTACTGAGATATTCACATACAGCAGCCATATCACCCTGCAACTCACAACTGGCAACCACTGAAGCTAAGCAGGTGTGAGCCTGGTCAGTACCTGGATGGGAGACCTCCTGGGAAAAACTAAGGTTGCTGCTGGAAGAGGCGTTAGTGGGGCCAGCAGGGGGCGCTCACCCTGCAGCTCATGTGGGTCCTAATGCCCCAGTGTAGTGACGGGGACACTATACTGTAAACAGGCGCCATCCTTCGGATGAGACGTAAAACCGAGGTCCTGACTCTCTGTGGTCATTGAAAATCCCAAGGTGTTTCTTGAAAAGAGTAGGGGTGTAACCCCGGCATCCTGGCCAAATTTCCCCATCGGCCTTTATCAATCATGGCCTGATGTGTGGTGAGTGTTCTGGCACACTATGGCTGCCGTCGCATCATCCAGGTGGATGCTGTACCTGTAAAGCGCTTTGAGTGAAGTGTCCAGAAAAAAGCGCTATATAAGTGTAAGCAATTATTATTATTATTATACAGTACGCGCACTGTACATTGTAGCCAGTTTTCGCTTCTGCCTATAGAATTATCTAAGAAGGGCAATATCTGAATATTGTTGAAAACGTGCTGTTGAAATAAGAAAAGAGAGGTGTTTGGAGTATTAGGAAAAGAGTATTTGTGGGCAGACTGTGTACTGTGTGCAGTACACTGTGGCAAGTGGGCTAAGGGCTGTATGAGTGTGAATGCTATAACCCAGGTGTTTGTAAGCTTGTGATGTGTAACTGACTGCAACTTACCAAGTGTCTGAGACGCTCATACTGGAAACTCTTTCTTATCACAAACAGACAGTCTGAAATACTTTGATGACAAGTCTACACTTTAACAAAGCAAAGCAAAACACAAACCTCAACAAAATGCTATTCAACTCACAGAAAGCACCTAAAACCATCAAATCTAATTTACTTAAAAAACTATTCTTTATTTTTTATACTAACCAGCTTTGTTTTTTCACCAATTAGGAGTCATATCTAATAAAACGTATTGTTTGGCATGTTGTGTAATCCCCCTCATGAGTTTGAATATTTTATGCTTTTCTTATCATAAAGTATTAATATCTGAAAATGTTAAAGAATTTTTTGTTTCTCCCAAAGGGATGTTGTTTTCTTTTTCACACAAGAAACATACACAGAATGTGTTTTTAATTAACTATGACAGATTAATTACTGATAGTTGTAGCTTTAAGGTGATAGGGACAAAACATCATAAAAAAACAGCTGTATGTTTACAAAGTTAAAACATAACCTATGAAGACAGGAAAAGAAAAAGAGGCAATCTATGATGGAGGCAAGAAAGTATAGAAATGAAGAGTGGTGTATAAGTACAGAACTAGCACAGTTTTGCACTGTGGCATAAAACCCTAGGGATATCTGACAGTATGTGCATTTCCAGGGAAAAAACATACTTTATGTGAAGGTAACCTTGAAACAGTTTAACTGCAAACAAGTGAAACAGTCATGGATTGTTATCTATTTCTCCTCTGGCTATTGATACAAGCACTAGCTGTGGCAATCAGTAAAAAGTTTAAGGAACATGTGACGTCCCTTATCTGGATAACATTTAAAAGTTCTATTTGTATTTTTTTACTGTATTTTCCATTCCTTGTCAATACATTCATATAATGCCAGATGATTAACAATAAACTTTTTAAATGCATCCTGATTTGCACAAACATTTATTTACTCACAGTTAAATATATACAGGACTGCAAATCCCCCAAATACTTATGCAACAAACAAAGCTACCTGTAACTCAACAGGAATTAAATGCTCATTTAGAATTAGCACGTCACTGTCATAATCTGTTCTGTTGATGAAATGTTAATGTAGTTTACAGCAGCAGAATCTGCAGACAATCATCATGATCTTGAATGGATCTGATCTAAAGAAATTTTTCAAATGCGAAAGAAAAATTAAAAATATTTATGTCTGAACTCCTTAGATAGGAGTATAAAATTCTAAGACCACATCCAATTACAAGATACAGCTAACCTATAATGCAACTATAATAGTGAGTGAAATTCAAAATGACTGAAAGGTCAAATATACCCAATCTTATACCCTATCAAATAGTGCCTAGTGCCATATGCAGTTGCAGGAATCAGGAGTTTCAGCTGGTCACTGACATAAGGAAATGTTCTATGACTCCATGTTGAAATCCCACTCAGGTTTCTCATTCACAAAAGATTTTATAAGGAAACAGCTTGGTATAGCTAAATAGTTAACATTGTTCAGTGCAACACACATAATAGGCATACTACTCTTGCATGTCTGCTTCAGAGACAGTAACTACAACCAGGATGATTGATTATTGATGATGATTGTTTCTTAAAGAAAAGTTTCTCCGCTTTGCAGATCCCACCTGCAATCCACTGTGTCTGGAAAACAGTTGCATGTCACCACTTGGCTATATGCCTGTCATCAGCCTTCTGGTTGTGAAGCATGTGTGGAATGCCTGGGAATCGTTATGTTTTTGTTGTCCTGCACAAATACTTATCACAAAAATAAATCCAGAGTTGGAAATAGCAAGGAATATTTTAAACTTCAAGACATTTGCATCTGACCTTCTTTTAGAAGTGCAATTCTAAAGCCTAAAACCATTTTTTTCTGTTTGGTGTTTTTTCCAAGCATTTTTCTAACTTTTAACTTAAAAAGCAACAAAAAAAAAAAAACACTTTCAATGAAAACAGAAAACCGGATAGATAACACAAAATTGGGTATTTTAAACTGACCACATTAATATTCAGGTGGTCACATATTGCTGCAAGCCTTATCTCATCCATTGGAATAACCCTGCAGGACAAGAAAGCAAAGGAGCGTGGCACATTAATGCTGGTTCTTGGAAAGTTAAATGTTTCATAAAACAGTAACACTGCACCTTCTAATTAATGATTAGTCAAAGAGAGAGCATGCTGCTAACAGACTGAGCTGGTTCCAACTTGGCCATAGTCCACCAGTTGTTTTGAAGGGTTTGAGAGGGTGGGTGGGGTTTGGGGGGAGGAGCAGTGAAAAGCAGATAAGAGGAAAGTCTTCAGGAATCTCACAGCATACTTTCAATGTGACTGCTTGTGGTGCTTAGTTGTAGATGAGAAAAAAATATGCAGGGTCCAACCAAAGTGAACACAGAGCAACACGAAGTGCATTTGTGAAGTAAGAGACAATCAGAGAGACGTGAGTTTGTTGAAATCGAAAGGGCAACAAGGATTTGGATTTTCAGTAATTGCTACAAGGATTTTGTGTGTGTGCACTGAAAACTAACAAGCTGTGATGATCAGATGAAAGCAAACTTAATCTTTCACTCCAGTGAAAATTTTCCAGTGTATATTTCCCCGACTGACAAGCTAAAACCATTTACCCAAGACGTCCCAAGTATGACTCCAAAGGATGCGTCAAGGTCACTGAGAATGCTTCTCAGAAATGGAAGGAAGTTGGCATGAAAGAGGACAATCCCGGACATATATCTGATTACCTTCACCAGAGAACTGACCAGTACAGATAGTAGATGAGGCATTACAGCAGATGTGGATTAAAACAGCAGAAGCGTGAAGTCTTCATTTTTAAACTCTGCATTTATTACATTTCACAGAATGTGGATTAAAACTATTATTGCAGTCTCTTTCTCAGACCTAAATAAGTGATTGCAATTTGAAAGGCGTTGCCTTATTAATTTTTATTCAGCATTGTTGTTACACCCTGGTTCAGGGATGTTGGATGGTTTATCATAAAATTAGAGAGAAGCACAATCAAAGAAGGAAATCAGATTAAAAGTTCATTTTAAAGTATTCTGATTCAACCCTATGTCCTGCTTGAGTGCACACCCACAACACTGTCTCATCTGACCTTGCTCCTGTCTTCATTAACTTTCTTTGTGAGAGTTACACTCTGCCTGCAGACATCCTCTCTTTTTTGTTAGCTTTGGCAGCTGCTAGTTTTTAAGTCTTGTGTTATGTGTGTTATGACCAGAGAGAGGTCTTGTTTTCACTCGCAAAGGGCACATGGGACCATGCAAACTCAATAGCCAAATTCAGATTAAATTTGCCTGATATCTTTGGCAACCTCACACAGGAAGCATCATCCTAATTTACCGAAAATTGACTACTTTCTGTTTCTCATCAGGGATAGTCCTTTCGACTAGTTTGCTGCAGACTAACAGGGTAGGTTTTAAAAGTTCAAAGAAAAAAGGCAATCAAGTAGCAAGATGACACCCTTTATTAGGAAACAAATACAAGCAAAATTTTCTTATGTATAATTGCATGATAGCAATAGTCCTTTTTATTTGCAAACTTAGATACAGGTCTTTGCTGGTTTTTACTTAGTGAAGTTGCCTAATTTCATTCTGGCAAAGAAAGCTGTCAGATTTTAGATTTCAAAAATAGTTTTTAATTTTCTTCACTTTCTGTCCATAAATTCTTTATATTTATTTCTCAATGACAAATATTGAATGAACTGTATCCAGAAAAATACTTCCTTTATCAGTAAAAAAGAGGCAACAACAAAATCTCATCACTTGTGAGAGAAGAATAGACCACACTCACTTTATGATATTTGGCAAAACATTATCAAACCACTTAACTTTCTGGAACTGAAATGGAAACCTAACACACTGGATGGACCCAGCTCTTTGAGAAGTCACAGAAATGCCTGAAAATAAACAGATTCTTACTAGAACCAGCAGTTCTCTTTCCCATTCTGCCTATAGGAAGATTAAGAGGTGTCTGAGCTTTAAAAAACGTAAGTACAATCTGTTACACAATATGTACATCAATATGTACATCAGAATTCATATTTGTTAATACTCCTTGAGTCCAGTGCCTTGTTATGCAAATGCTTACTGTATTCAACGTGTCACATTCCTCTACTTTTCCCTTCTTAATTTTCATTCCTAACATTATAAAAGTGCCTTTAGATTTAATAAAATGTGAAAAAATAATTTTCTTCAAGAATAATATTAATACCACCTGTTAAGAAATGCTTGTAATATTGGCAAATTGTGTTTTTTTCTGATCTTTACTTCCAGTCGAATTCAAATCCAAATCCAAAGTCAAATTAGCTGTGACATCGAATTATTTCTACTTAAATCTTTGTGAAGCTGATTCTGTCCAATTCTCCACACAAATTTAATGGAAATAAAACTATTCTTTCTTTGCTAAACTCAGATTAAAAAAAATACTTTTACATCCTGTGGAAGAAGGGTTGTTATCTCTTTGAAATGCACAAAATACATGGAGGTATCAAATTTAAGTGTGGCTCACGTATACAGTATGTGTGCCGCATTCATAAGGTCATGCTAAAGCTTTCTATATAATGTTTGGTAAAATAGCCCTTTGCATTATAAAACACTCTAAAAATTAATGCAAATATTTAGTTGTTAGGTAAAATGGAGTAACTAAGATGTTTTTTGTATTTAAAAGAGTCCAGGAAGAAAGACTAAAATTGTGGGCATTTCTTAGTTCTGAGAGTATTAGCTCGTATCCCAGTGTGTTAATAAAGTAGATCAATGCAAATAATGGTTTGGTTTAGCTTGTATTGTTTAAAACATTAATTTCTTGGTTGCATGATTTTTTTACCTGAAAAGCAAAGAAGCGCATATTCACAGAGCCAAAACATAAAACAGTCAGAGAGTGCCTCTCTGTTTATTGGGCAGGTGTGTTTGGGCAGCGGCTGGAGGACACTGTGCAGTATGAACGCCGCTATGGAGACAGGACAGCCCCTCTCATAGTGGAACAGTGTGTCAGCTTTATTCAGAGCCATGGGCTCCTAGAGGTGGGGCTATTCCGTCAGCCAGGTCAGGCCACTCTTGTCAAAGAGCTACAGGATGCCTTTGATGCTGGAGAGAAGCCCTCTTTTGACAGGTACCGTAATCTGAGAGAGATTAATCAAGGTACCATAATCAAGAGACCCACTCTAAAAGAAGCCACAGTTACTTTTTAACTGAGAACACCAATATGCCAGTCAATATTAAAAATTAGTGTCTAAAAATAACCTACACACAATATTAAAGTCTAAACAAAACTGTCTAATCCAATATTTAAGATGCTTGAAAGATTCACTATGTTGTGAGTGGAAAAAACTTCTTAACAGGGCAAGGAATTCAATTACCTCTGGAAGACGTGAATGAATACCAAACCCTTAAATGACATTAAAAGAAAGAAGGAGTACATCTCAGTAGCATTGATGTGGGTTAGCCAAGATGTTGAGTAAATTCAGTTTTCATCTATCACTGGATGCCCACTTTAGTTAAAAAAAGTTAAAGACTCTCAGTTAAGCCACCAGCACGCTCCAGTACAACACAAAATAATCTACACATGGTCACAAATAACTAGGTACCTTTGAAAAGACAGCTAGAATAGACACAAAATACATGTCACAGCAAGTAGGATGCCTAGTATTTGGCTTGGATGTTTGAGGAGCTGCTGGAGTAATACACAAATGTCTTCATGGTTTCTAATTCTTTGAGTTAAAGAATTCCTCATGTGGAAAGAATAAGAAACAAATTGTTACACTTGTGTTAATCATGGTGTTTAACACATTCCAGCAGTACAGATGTACATACAGTGGCCTCTCTCCTCAAGCTATATCTGCGGGAGTTGCCAGAGCCTGTTGTGCCATTCTCCAAGTACGATGACTTCCTCCTGTGTGCCAAACTTCTGTCTGGAGGCAGACAACAGGTACAGCGTCTTCTGTGATCATGAAAGGGCATGCTGTGTGTTCATGGAAGACACATTCTGATCTGTTTCCAATTTGTTAGATTACTTTTTTCATGTGAAATGACATTCAGTGTTGAGACACATCATAACCAAACAACCATTTTGAGGTAAAGTTAAAAGCCTTTTAATTATACCAGTGGAGTACAGTCATAGTACAGCCAACACGACTACATGTGTACAACTGCATGCCATAAGTAATTTGTAAACCATTAGGAATCATTCTCTTGTAATCACTAGGTGGCACTAATGTCTTGTAAAATGTAAGAATAAATTTGATATTTTTTTGTTGTAACAATACACTTTATAATCTAAACATGAAGAAATAAAAAGCAGTAAAAGAGCAGTTGCATTGACGTACATCATTCAGAATTATCCACATCTTAAGATCACTATTTCCACTTTCCTGGTATCATACAAACACTTAATTTTAAATGTTTCCTCTCCTATCTCTTACTTCAAACACTTGTTACTTAAGTTAGATCACAAAAGAGGATTGTAAGCAAGAAAATTAAATCTGGCTTTATTATTATATTGCTGTAGGGTTTGGTACAACTAAAGAAGCTCTTGCAGGAGCTCCCCAATGCAAACTTCAATCTTCTGCATTACATATGCGGGTGAGTACAAACTCATTTTTTCAAGGGTAATGTGATTACATCTAACATTCTGATTTTATTTTTTTCTGGTGAAAAATAGCACAGGTGATGCCAGTCTCCTGCCAGTATGGAAGCTGGGGTGGGTTTGAAGGAAATATAGGACTGCTCCCAGGGGGTGGATTGTCCCACTCAGAGGTTTTTTTTGTCTTCCAAAGGGTGACCACATGGATGTTTTTTAAACTGGGGTTAAATCTCTACAAGCTTCCTAAAAATCAGTGAATCAGTGAATGCGTCTAAATATATTAAGAAGTGTAACAACTAGTCCTAAATTTCATTGCATGTATATATATATTTTTTTCCTTTTCTACAGCTAGATGCATGAGAAATGGGTGATTGATGTTTTAATTTTCTCCTTGTTGAATGTGTTAAACACCATGGTGAGATGCCTTTTCTTTAATTATACTGAGACGGATCATGGATTTCCTTCATATTTTAGGTTTTTAAATGAAGTTCAGTCCTATTGTCACATAAACAAAATGAGCACCCAAAATCTGGCAACAGTGTTTGGCCCAAATCTCTTGCGCCCAAAGGCTGAAGATCCTGAGACCATCATTGGAGGTAAGTGGGAACCTGTACTTTACACTAAATCTCCATTCTCTCTGGATAGATCAGTTGAGGAAGCTGTTTCATTTTATACATATTTTACCTGAAGTTTACCTCATATAGTCCAAATACTTCAGATTTAACTAAAAGTAGTAGTACCAGTAATGCAATGCAATTCTTTCTTCAGTATTGGTACACCTCAAAGAGTGTTGTGTGACACTGTTATATAACCTGTAAGTCAAGTCCAGTACCAGTGTCCCAAGTGACTTGCCCTGATCCACATGGAGTCTTGCGGGGGGGTAGCAAAGCTCTGCTGTAATTTCATCTCCCACGCACTCCACACAGTAAGGAGGCAGGTCTTAGGCTAACCACAGCTGTGTCCTGTCAAGAACCGACTCAGATGAACCACTGAGCTTGCACATTTCTTTTCTAAGTGCCCTGTCTGTATGCTTCCCACAGGAACAGCTCTTGTGCAGCAGTTGATGTCAGTGCTGATCAGCGAACACAGCAAACTGTTCCTCAGTGAAGCAGAGGCCGATGGAAAAGATTGTCTTCTAGAGGCTCACTGTGGAGACTGTGGAGAGAAGCCCAGAGAGGTGGAAAACACAGGACTTCACTCCTACAGCCTGAGCCCTGCCAGTGAGTCAGACAATCTACCCAGAGAAACACAGCTTGTTCCCAGAGCTTGTGTCCGTCAGCTCTCCTTACCTCTCATTGCTGCCAGGAGAGGATTATCAAAGAATCCAACACAGGCGGATCGTTCAGCCAGCTCCCAATCCCACATAATTTCAAGGCCCAGATGTCAGTCGGAGATGGAAATTCAGGCCTCTGAGGAATCTTCCCCTGGGAGTTCCAGTGACCCTCTTTATGACAATTACTGCTCAGGGCTGGCCTGCCAGGTGAGGTTTGAGTGCCACTCCAGGGAAGAAGAAACAACAAATGAAACACAAGCTACTTCCTCTCCATCTCCTTGTCATTGTACAAGAACCACTCAGGGTGGCTCTTTTTCAACCCCTGTGAACCCACACAACAGCTTGGAAGAGGACAGCCGCAAAACACAGAGCTGTGCAGGGGAGAAACACAGAAGCAGCCTGGTGGAGGGAGAAAAGAATAAAACCTACGAGAGCATGCTTTCTGTGTACGACAACATAGAGAGCGGAGCCCTACTGCCCAAACCACAGGAAATGACTAGCATAGACAGCACTTCTTGGTCCTCCTGTGAGATTGTACTGGTGCACACACCAGAAAGGAACAGGGTGTCTTACTACAGGGCTGATCCAGAAGAGCTCCCAGCATCCTCCTCCTTCAGGGGTAGCTCTGCTCTAAGTGGGAACCCTAGGAGCAGTAGCAGCAGTGAGGTGTTCTTCGCACCTCAGGAAGCCTGCAGTCCATCCAGCCCAATGACCATGCACAACCTCCTCTCAGGACTAAAGCAGCAAATGGCCAAGCAGAAGGAGGAATACGAAGCCCAGATCCGAAGGTAAGCAGATTCTATCCCACAACACCATTCCAGATGCATAGCCAGCTTTCTGTGTCATTCCCATCTGACATGACCATGTCTACCACTTTAATTTTCTGAGTTTCTTCTTTTGGGGTGATAGGTAGGGGAAACCAGATTTATAAAGCTCCTAAAAAACCCATTTGCAGCTCCTTCCCTCCTGAGTGTGAACACGATCATGTATTAAAGCTGTGTTTTACAGATTCTAGGACAGAGCTGCTCAGCTGTGCAGTCTATTAATATGGAGTTTTGCAATGGAAAGGAAGTAAAAGATTCATATGATGCAGTCAAATAAATCTGAATAAATAACCTGTCAATGTTATTTATTTTTAATTTTAATTTTGACGGCGAGACGGGGGTTAGCCCGGGCTCAGCTGTTCAGGAAATGCCGTATAGAAACCTATGCCCTCAGGTAGTGGACGTGGGGCGACCTGGTGCTAGGAGGGTCTCAGGACATCCGAACGTCAATGCTGAGCCAAGGCACATGAAAGACCCAGAAATATATAGCCCCAGAGAGAGAGAAACACTGGAAGGACAGCAAAGCACCGGAAACAAGAGACAGGACAGAGAAGGAGTGCCCTCTGGCTGCAGAGAGTGTGACACAAGGAGGACGATTTCCATAGTAATTAACATACAACTCAAATACAGCACAGTTTTTACTAGCTAATTTATTCATCTTTACTTGCTAGCATTAGA
Source organism: Lepisosteus oculatus (assembly GCF_040954835.1). Taxonomy (NCBI): domain Eukaryota; kingdom Metazoa; phylum Chordata; class Actinopteri; order Semionotiformes; family Lepisosteidae; genus Lepisosteus; species Lepisosteus oculatus. Next base: position 23,039,147 of record NC_090706.1, read on the forward strand.
ACTGTGGAAGATGGTCTGCAAGTCAGCAGAGGTACTGTCCTGTATGTTTTGATATATCAATGTTTATGTCCCAAGTATCCACGAAATCCAAGTTTATATGACATATTGCAGTGAGAATCATGGCAAGCAGACCATATGGGTGGATTAAGACCCCAACAGGAAGTCTCTGCAGCATGGAGGCAAACACCTCATTTATCATGCACATCTCTGCTTCCACAGACTCTTGTCTGTGGACAACAGAATATTCCTTATTCTGACATCAGGACCTATTTAAAACACAGTGTTCTGAATTTAATATATGGATTTTAGGCATGGTGTCAATAAACCCAAAGCAAGGAAGATAACCAGCTATGTTGGCTACAGAGAATTGGAGCACCAGTCTTTTAGGGTGTTACATTGCTCATACCTGAGACCAGGTCTAAGGTTATGTTAGGGTTGGGTTGAGGAATTCCACTGGTGTTAACTAGCACACCATTGTATTGTATTGAGAATGCTCATAAAAACATAGAGCCCTTGTAAGGTATTCAGTCTGGAGAGAGAAGAACTTAGGTTGCAAGAAGCTTCATGTCCAGGGATGAGGTAAATAAGGTGAGGATAGAGAACCCCTGGGATAGAGAGACTCCCCTCTGCATGATCCTGGTCTGCAAAGAAAAAACTTTGACCCCATTTTTGCTTTAAGCCCCAATAAGGTTGATAAATAGAAAATGTAAAGCTAATTAGTTTGTCACTGACAAATTAAAAATTAAAATCCAGTTTTGATTTGTAATTATCTGCATACTTAGCACTATTGTTTGCCCATCAAAAATGTATTACATATATACTGTAATAAGATACGTTTATGTAAAGTTCCAAAATCTAAATGGAAATTATGTCATGGAGCTCTGATTACATGTACTTTTCTCTGGAGTGAATCTTTTTTGATAGCAAAACTGATATGGATTTCATAAGGGAAAAAATGCTGCCCACTAGATGTTAAAAGTGAATTAACTTTTCATTATCAAGATATTTTTATGTTTAAACATACAGTCAAAAATAATATGGAGCAATGAAAGCTTCAGAAATAGTTTGTAAACTAATTTTTAAATGAGTTTGTAAATTGGTCGGATCATGTCATGTTATCATTTCATAATCTAATTACAGATAATTTCTCAATTCACAAATTCATTTCACATTCATGAAATTCTTTGGAGTCAGAGCTGTGTCCTTTGGAAATTAATTGATGCAGGATATATTGATACTATATAAATATCTATATTAAACAATAATCAGAATTGTTTAAATACATCTACAAATATTTTATGGGTTTTCATTTTTGATTACTATGACAGATAAGAAATTCTGGAAACCTTTAATAAATTACCAAATCTCTGTGAAACATGAAAATAGGAAATATCTGCAGAAAATAGACACTGTATAAAATGCTCTAAAAAACAGTTAGACCAGGGATTTGTAATAAATGTTTGTGACATCACATTCTTGTCCAGAGAGAATTGCATTACAGTTTTAGCATCCATGATGGTCTAGAATCAGCAGATTTGACAGGTCTTCAAAGCATTCCTTTACATCAAATATGTTCACAACAGCACGTGAAAAAGAAACATCCGTGCCATATTGCGGTGGCTTCCAAGTTTTGGCAGCAGACACAACTCTTTTCTTGCCCTTGATTTGGCCAGTCTGGAGCAGCGGAATGAAGAGCTGGAGAAGGAGGTGAGGGACCTGCATAGCAACCTGGAGCAGCAAAGGAGGTGGTACAGCGTAGTGGAGATCAAGATGAGGAACGTGGAGCGCGCCAGAGCCGACGCCGAGCGGCGCAACAGCATGCTGCAGCGCGAGATGGAGGTGTTTTTCGACACCTTCGGAGAGCTCACCAAGGAGGCCAAGAAAACAGAGAGGATTGTGCAGAGCTTTTGATGCAGTGCAAGCAGGCAAGATACAACCTACTGGTATCCTTTGACGTGAAAGGCAATTGGATCTTAACAAGAGACAAGAGGGTATTGTGTTAGAGCACCTTAACGATCACAAAGAACATTCGTACCTTACAACCTACTGTGGGAAAGTTTTTCTTTTTTTCAGCTTTCTTTATTTGGTTGTCCAAGGTGGGGTTTGCAGGTCTTTAGAATATAACCTCAAATTAGGCACTTTTATTTCCAGCCTTCTTGTTTTTCTTCCCACATGAATTTCAAATGACTTTAACGGTCAACAAGGTACCAACTGTTTTTAAATGAATAATGTAACTTTTCAATCTCCAGAATGTTGGAAATACTCTTTTTCTATTGTAATGTACAAGGAAAACCGCTGCAGATTTTCATTTTTTTTTTCAAATTTGGTACATGAGAGCTGTGAAGAATTTTCGTTTAAACTGTTACACAATGTCAAATCTGGACATTTTGGCAATAATCTGCAGTGCACGGACAATACCTTCTTCTTTCAATGCAATATCATAAGCCTAGAAATATAAACTGATAGGCAAAATAGTGTTGACAATAATGGAGCATCTAAATGTCTGGAGGACCTAACAAGGGTCTCTGGCCTTCCCAGCTCAATTCTTGTAACAGCCTCTAATCACAAACAACCACAAAAAACATCCTTTATGAATTTTCGCCACACAAATGTGTTAACATATACTGACAATTGCAGACATTTTTTAGTGCATTTTTTGTTTTTATGCTTTTCTGATTTAGTAAGAAACAGGTTGTTTAGTAATTTAGAAATTGGCTGTTAATTGTAGGAATTTTTATTAATGCAGACTATAACCACTCACATTCATAAATTAAATAGGTAAATCCAGGAAATTTGAAACTCACAGGAACAAGTTTTTATGAAAGAACAGAATCTCTCTCAGCACTGTCCATTTTATTACTGTAATAGATCCTACTGAATGTTATTCTGTAGGTTTGTGTCATATTACCTATCCTCCTATAAATGTGCTGAGGGATTCTGTCACTTGTTATGCTAATTAATTGATACAGAAAATAAACACTCAGGAGTAGACTTCTCAGAATTAATTGGGAAGAAGTGTACAGGAGCAGCAAATTACTGCCCCATATTAACTGAGAGACAATCAGGAAAATGTACACCCTTCTTTCATGTACCATGCATGATGGGGTTATGGTCGGCTAACTGGGCACCTGGGGGGACACAACAAAATTACCTACATGGCTTTAGTGGGAACATCAGATTTCACAGAGAGGTTGACCCCAACACAGAACAGAACCTAGGACTCAAGAGCTGTGAAAAGAGGACTGCTAACCACTCAACCATCCTCTATTACAGGTGTAAGGCACTGAACTCCTAATACCCTATTCAGTTCTAATTCACTTTTAGGTTTTTTTAAGGTGACACTTCTTGGAATAAACCTGAGTGTGGCATGTCTTATTAATATAAAGGTATATTAAATAAAACATGAGTAACAAAAACTGGAATGCCCTTGTAGGTGAACTTAACTCGAGAAGTTTCAAAACATTCTGCTATTGTAAGTTCACTCTTTATTTATGCTTTTACACATTGCAGGCAGAAGATGTACAAATACTGCAAGCATGGCCCACTAAGACCTGCCAAGAATCTTGTTTTCATGCAAAGCCGGGTTTTCATTACAGCAGCTCAGTAACATCAAATCTGTTCATGCAGCCACCTTTAGTGTGGACCCTAACAGTTGTAAGATATAATATGAAAGAACATAAAGTACAAATATTACATACCTACCAGATATCCAAAGGAATTATCCAATAACGTCTATTTTACTTGTTCAATACTTTAAGCAGAAAATAACTTCAGTACAGAAAACAATTTAGCTTTTTGTGTCACCAGAAAACTTAAATCTTGAGAGGTGTAATATTAATGAGGCAAAGTGATTTGTTTGTTACAAATCTATCTTTCACTGCATAACATGCCTGATGAAGCCAGAAACAATACAGTAAAAGAGTAAGGTTGCTGTGTGAAGAATGGCACTGCTCCCCCATAAATTCTTGAGAGGTTTTGAAGAGATCTGCACCCACGGCTTCCTTACCCTGAGGAACTGGTGAACTACACTTGCTTTGAAATGCTGGGACAATCTCTTGAAAGGGAAGTTGAGTTTCTGCGCCACTAGTCTGCTTAACTTGGGACCAGCCAAGCAGCTAGTAACTGACATGAGAATCAGCAGAATAAACTTTTATCTGATCTATTGACCCTTACTGGATTTCATTTCCATCATACACTTACCACTTTTGTTGTTTTTTTTTTCAGTTACAAGTGAATGCAAGGGACAATGCAGCTTACCAATTCCGGAAGCTGTGCTAAGAATGTTATCCAAAAGCACTGCAAGCACACCTGAACCCAGGATCTAAGTGCTTCAGCCCTGTGCCTACCTCAAGTGGCACACTTTAAATGCATTGTGTTTTGGCTGGAAAGAGAAATGCTATTCACTCAAGATGCAAATAAGCACTTTGAAACTAAAGAGCTAATAACCCTTACCAAATAGCCTAAATATTTCAATAGGCAATTCTGAATTATCTATAAAAACCTGGGACAAAATAGGGACACTACTTTAGAAATATGTTAGTCATCTAAAGCATATTTTAGTGCAGGATTTAACAACAGTATGTACTGAATATTTCAAATACAATAACCAGGATAACATCTGAATACATTCCTTACTATGTCACTCTTTATTTTTTTTTTCTTATAACATTTTGATGTAAAATGCAATCTTGTTGAAGGGAATTGCATAATCAGTCTGGGAAAGCCGGCCTACTGGAAGCAACATTACAGAAAGAGAAACACACCAGACCATAAAATCCCTGAGCTTCCACCAGGGGGAGCATTGAGACAAACAATTGCAAAGTACAAGCAGTTTCCAAGCACAAATGGCACATGACTTCAATTATATACAGTTTGTAGCCGTTTTCAGGTATTTGTCACCTTACAAAGAACTGCCTTAATTGAATTTACAAATGGCAGAGAGTAAACACTCAGACTGTAACATCAGGTGACAAATTCAAAACCTTACATAGGTCAGAGAAAATGATCTGTTGGTGTAATGAATGTTTGACGGAAACAATACAAAACACACATGTGCAAAAGCCTCATTACAAAATCATAGTTCTTGAGAAACAAAAAAAACATTCATCGAATGAAACAAGGTGAAAGCCTTGCTTAATTCTCATAAGTATCAATAAATGTTATTTGATGTTTTCAATGGAGCGAAACCAATCAGGAAACATGCAGATAGAGTTGCTTTCTCACTGAGATTAAAGGCTAAGTGGTTTACAATTCATCTGTACTCCAACCATGGGGCAAAAATACTTTCAGCAGTGAAGCTTTGTCCCGATCATGCAAACTAGCTGATGTTATAGGATACTCCAGCTGATTTAGATCTCTTTAAAATGTCTGCAAGTCTATTCTATTTGTTTTGATTTATTAACTTCGGTATATTGGTAAAGGTTGTAACTTTTAAACCATTCCATGATGGCCATGGTTATGTTAATATTTTCAGTGAATCTTTAGAATCAAACATTCCAAAATGTGACAAAACCAGGTGTATTTATGACTTGACATGTTGTACAGTATTTCTTTACTTTGAAAATTTTAATTTATATAGCCAATTAAGGGGAGGAGGAGAATTTTTGCAAGGTTTTACAGAATTCTGTATCCTTATCATGTGTAAACCGTAACTAAAGCAAGACTCTCCTGAGAGATTTTAAAACGGATGTCTTCAGTGCTTATCAGTGATAAGATGTGGTTCATCTCTTTGGAAGGCAGCTGGTTGTTCAAATTACACATGGCACGTACAATATATAGCAGTTAAATGCTGGTAGGAAAAAAAGGTCAAAAACTAATTGAGCAATGAGTAGAATTCCTATGAGGTATACATGGTAGGATTAGTTTTTGCCTTCTCCTAAAACAAGGATATGTAGTACAAATAAAAAAAGAAATTGTATGTTTGGAAATTAATCTGAATAGACCAAAATTAATAGGATACAAAAATTATATGCTATTTTTTTCCAAGTGCTATTTTCTCATGTGCATGTTAATCAGGTGTGTGTGCTCATTTATTCATGTTTTTCTGAATATAAAATTAAATCTTGATTGAAAAAAATCCAAAACGTTTTTCTAGAAAAATGAAAGTATGGCTTCCCAATTCTCATATTAGATTTGTCTTTTTCTCCCGTGTTATTTCAGGAAGGTTCGATATACAGTATATAAACATCACTTTTAAGTGAATGGCCAGGCAGTATAAGATGCAATGATTCGGTTCCAGAATGGTGCAGGTTCTTGCAGTTACTTGACATACTGTACTGCATCTTCTCCATTTCATCTGTGGATGGTGGTGGCTTTGTGAGTCTCAGCACATCTTCATGTGACATCAGTGGGCTAGCAGAACCACTGTAGTGTGATCAAGTAAAATAAGGCCTGACAACTACTTCCAGGATTATTGTTCATCTAAATTCCCACTATCAAAATGGTGTAGCACAGGATCTTTGCGCCACCATGATCGTTTGCTCAGATTGCACATTCTGCAGCATTACAGCCCATGGTGAAGCATCAAATAAGTTTCTAAAAAGTCTTGTGTGATTGGAGTGTAAATGAAGATTTAGCAGTAGATTTGATTACTTTCTTAATAGTGTTTTCAAGACCAAATAGGAGAAATGTAAAACACCTATGTTTTTGTCAGTAAAATCAAAATCATATCAAGACTAAAAATAAAACCAAAGAAAAATTTCATGATAATCTTGTTTTGAGAAAAAATTTAAGATGTAACCAGAGAAATGTAAAAATGATCAAAATATATTACACATGGCAAACATTTGGCTAATTGTACATGGTTTTATCTCCACTTTATCTCCATTTCAGAAGGAAAGACGTATGTGTTGCACATAGAGATCTCGTATGACTTGTACAGCAAATTAAGGCAAGACTGATAAAGGTCAAATGGCATTCTAATGAAATGTTTAAAAACATCAATTTAAACTGTCCCCTGTAAACAGTATTTACATTCAATGGTACAAGCTAATGTTCTAAACCAGTTGTGAGTATTTGAGAAAGATTAACACATTTTCTTAGTTAACACATTTAACTTACACATTTCTTTTTTACAGCTGAAGGTAAATGTTTTGGTTTTATTTCACTGTAAACAATTCAGTAGCAAATGTTTTCTTGGTGACAGCAATAAAATATTAGCTCCCCTATCAATTCTGAAAGACCATATTGAGAAAGAGGAAAAGACAATGAGAAGAAGATTGCACATTAGTCCTTTACCTCTGCAGACAATACAGATAAGGACAAATATTAAATTTAAAGATAAGGCAGAAAAATTAAAAGGCTATAAAAGTAGAAAGGCATGGATCTTCATCAGTCTTCATCTGACAGCTAGGCAAAGGCTTCACAGAAAACATACAGACAAGATTTCCCAAACCACACTCAAGAAAATCCAGGACAAAGCACCTAAGTCAAATCAAAGCATGATACCACTACATCCGTAACTTGATTTTATGACACCAAATTTTGTGTCATGCAAATGAAAACACATCTGTAAACCAATCAAAAAGAAAATGTAAATTGTTAATGCAACTAAAAAAGCAAATGTTATTTTATATATTGACTCTTAATGTCTTCTGATGATTATCCTTGTACTCTCTGAGATTAAAACCATTTTGCAAATGAATCTCATAAGAATTGCAGATTTTATTGAGCCCATAAATAGTCGCTGAAGTCAACATTCATAGAACGTGGCAGGGAAACCATGACTGTAGTGAAAATTCAAGACCCCTAAGCTATGGCAATAGCCTAGCGGTTACAGTTACCCATGTCCCACAACTGAATTCAGTTTATTTCTGATATATAACAAGCTACAATGAGCAGACTTTAGAGGCATAATACAAATAGTTACACTCTCTAAGAAGTGAGAAAGTATTTGATCAACCAGATCACACACTGCATTTCACAATTTCAGGGTCGAAGAGTGAGAGAACTAATCCTTGATAACAACTACAATGAAAACAGAATAGCAATAAAGTATTACAGTGGTATGCTTAAAGGAGTCTTTTGTAAGCACATTTACATTCATTGTGAAAGCCAGGCAGGGGCTTTTTTAATCACAGGAGTGTGTTCTCAATATATTTCATCTTCTTGGCAGCCACAGTTTGATAGGTTTCAGCAAAAAAATCAAAATGCTTTGAAACGGATAAATGCCACCTTTTTGCACCTTAAAGATTGTAGTCTGGCTGCAATATTGTTAGCTCCCTTCAAAGGTCAATATGTTTTCCCAAAATTGTTTTTGAATCAATTTCCATTTCCAATCAAGAGTGGTTACTTTTGTTTTACTGCAATCTGCCAGGTTACAGCAAACAATTCTGTAGCCCAAATAAATACTTTGGTATTGTTGATGAAGTTTAGTCACTTACCATTTTTTCCCCAAACACCCCCACACGAAAAATGTAATTCTTAGTATAAGAGACTGTGTGAACAATTCATCTGTAAGGCCTGCAATGGTCAGTTTCAAACTGCAGCTGCTTTTCAGTTTCACCCAAGCATGTAGCTCTGTTGACCTCACTGTAGGAGGCAGATAAATTTAAACTTTACAGTTGGGAAGAAACCCCGAACTTAAACAACCTATTTCAGATCAACTGATATTACTGTGTATCTTGCCTCTCCATTAATGTACAAACCTTCTTTTCCTTTACAAATACATAAACTATACATTATACTGTATGAAGACAGAAAGACTTTCAGACAAGTCTATTCAGGAATCATATTTTAATTTCATAACAATGCAATTTAGGTAAGATTGTTTCTGAGGTGACTGAACAATGGCAGTACCTTACCTAAGGTAACAAACTCAAGTGGGAAGACATTATTCCCATCTGCTGTGCTGTATTTACAGGAGTGTGGGTTGGAATTTCAGAAAACTTTTCAAGACTGCAGAAGTGAAAATGCAGTCCATCCAAAAAATGCTGCCATCAGTTAAACAGACCATTGTTTAACTGTCGTCAGTAAAGATTTGTTCTCAAATAATTGTTTTTTTCTCATGAGTTAAGGAAATAAATTTAGCTGGGTGAATATCTCAAGGAAATGTCTGCTCCTGTCAAAACAATCTATATCCTTTAAGTACTGGATAACAGGACAACTTTACTGGATTGTAAGATACAACAGATGGCACATAAGGAGCAATGAAGAGGCCCTTAAAACACACAATAATCTTTATGATTAGAGACAGAGATCCACTCTAAAATACAATGTCATTCTATTAAAATTAAGTGAATGACTCAAACATACTGTATGCCTTTTGTATAATGTAAAATGCTACAAAAAGCACAAACAAAAAAATTACGCGGCCACAATCAAAAAGCACTGGGGCAGAGGTCTAAAACATATATTTCCTCTTTTTCTTTTGCAGTTGATTACTCAAGTCATGCACTTCAATAAAGTTACACTTGCCCAAAACACTAACAGCCTGATTAAAAGTATTTTGGTCATTAAATAAATAGACCAACTACTGTATGTAACAGAGAGCTCAGGTGGAAGAAAAGTCAGGTCCTCAAGGAACTGAATTTGAGAACTCTGCTCTAATGCATACCGTTTAAGGTCTCTTTAACAATGCAGAAGTTTACAGAACATTTGATCTCATTAAAACTCCCCCAATTTATCACATTTTGCTAATGAGTGCATCAAATTCACCTTTTCAAATGAATAAACTAGGTTTGTTTTGAGATTGGAATTAGATCTTCAGCACTGGGTTTTGGAATTAGGGATTTAAATACATCTGGGGTTTCTTTTGCAGATTAAAGTGCAGAAATATTACACAATTCACTGTCATTTCCTTATATTTCCCACACAATAATTAACCATGGAATGATCAACCTTGTGAACACACAAGATTATGTGCAAAGGCGCTAGTCATCTGACAATAGCAGACTAAAGCTTTCAGTTCAAACTGCACGATTGTGCAAATTGATTTCACCTGTCAGCCTTTTTTTATGCCAATAACCAAAACATCATGGTGATCTGGTTTGTTACACAAATAAGTTCAAATAAATGGATATGTGTTCCTTTGTGTACAGTATATGCCTCTTTAGACTCTTGGAGCAGCTAAAACACTTTTTTCCCCACAAGATATATGCAAAAAAACAACAACCCAGCTTCACTGTATTTCTGTGTTGGTTAGGAGGATGCGTTGCCTTTCGGACTCTTATCCACTGTAATATTGATGCTATGTAATAGAAAAGGCAGGCATTTTCAATACAATTAAGTAAAGCACAGGCATATTTTTTTACAACATGCAGAGACATTTTAATATTTTAATAAAGGTCTAGAACAGCAGATATTGCTCAATTGGAGGGTAGGCAAAATACTTCTCGTTAAGGCCCGAGTGTGAAAATCTAAATAAATTTATCTCCCTTCTTTCACATGCCCAGAATGGGCCCTGGATTTTTTGTAGATATTTTAAATAAAACTGAACTGTGCTTATCTATCTTGAATTTTATGTTCCGAAGTCAGGAACACCTGTCTGAAACCAAATGAGCAACAATGTAGGAAAGCTCCATGATGATGGAAATAATATATTCTTTTACATTTAAAAAGATTACCTTTAAAAAGTAAAAAGTGCAAAAAAGTGATGCTTCCCCATAGATTACACTTTAGCAGACATTCTTTAAAAGGCCTAAAAACATTTACAGATTTAGTATGGAAAGTCTTCCAATTCTAATACAATTAAAAATGAATTCATAGTGTTTTTGGCAGAAAGGTTTGTTGATTTCCAACAAATAAGACAATTTATGATGGTAAAGATATGAATGTGGTTTTTGCTCATATGTGCCATGATAAAAATCCATCATTTTGCTTTAAAAAAGTGACAAAATATGAACATCTTTCATCCCTCAAAGGCAGATAAGACACCAAGGCATGAACAAACTTAAAAGTTAAAAAGAAGAGCTATTTTTGCATTGTGCGGGCATACAGTACTTCACTGAGTCCCCCAACTGATCGACACGGCTGTTCTATCACATGACTTCTCATATAAGCCGAAAAAAGATACGTACACAATATGGTTCAGCTCACTTTTCCAAAAAGCGAGCTACAAATCGCGGCCCGAGTAGCACAAGCTGCTTGCAGTGGATCCGGAGAGACGGTTTAGTCCGTGAGGGAGGGAGCGCTCAATGGCACTCTTCCAGGTTACTGGTCAGGGCGTCGATGCTGCTGCTGTCCGTGTCTGAAGCCAGGGTCTGCTCTGTAGACATCGAAGAGATGTCATTGATGGAGGAGGACTGCGAAGCAGTGGTGCTGCTGTTCACTGCTGCATCTGTGGACACACAGGGGAGCACTAGGTGTCAGCAGAAGTGCAGGAAAACAGGGCTGTACTCACAAACATTCCCTGATTCAACCATAACCTGCCAGGACTTCTTCAGGATCAGCAGTGAAACAAACCAGAGGATGGGAAATTAAGAGCAAATACATTGGGTACTGAGTGCTGAGTAAGAACAGTAATTTCTTTAAACAAAAGGGCTGCGGGAGACTGAAACAAACTACTCTGCCACACTGCTGTGGATATCCTGGCTGGATAAGGAAGCCTATGGCTGGATAAGATACTTATGTTTCCAACATGCAATCAAAAAAGCTAGAAAGGCTGCAAACCTCCACTCTTTTGTAACCTTTCTAATGTTCCTAACTCTCTCAAGACCACCAAGGGCTCATCACTAACAGCTAGGTGCCGGCAAAAACATAAATTGTGCTTTACATTTATCTCTACACAAAAACTTTAAAGGTCAGAGCAGTTTTGTGGCTAAGGTCCTTTTTCCCCCACATGTTTGGGTTTCAAATGTTGCCCAGATATGAAGAGCAATGTGCCTGCTGGTCTTAACCTAGCCAAAGTCAAATCTTACCTGACGGTTCCTCTTTCATCACACCATTCTTATTCCTCTCTTCCCAATCCATCACTTCTTTGTAGATTAGTTCTGAAATACAGACGGTTAAGTCTTTAAAATTAGTTGAATAATCAATAAATAAACAAGTATACATTTTATGAACAAAAGACATTTTCAACAGCCGGTGAATTCTATATTAATGTAAGGCCTGTTCCCTTTTAAGTATAATTCAAGAATCCTTTAATTTGTTATCTTACCTTTCCATTGTTCTATGCTGTGCTCTCTCTCTTCCAACTGCTTGTCAGAAATCTGTGGGGGAGGCTAAAAATATCAAACATCTGCCATTACCATCCTTTTTAATTTCTCAAACTACTTTGTTTAAGCTGTTTCTGTAGCAAGGCTATACATTTTTATGAGCGTTATAAGGGACTTTCTTGTAAGAAACTTCTATTAGCGATAGAGTAAGCAGAAGATCTTGCAACAACTCATTTATTTCTAAAACTTTATTTAATTGTCAATTGTAACATTACTCTTGCCACCACCGTTGTACTGTAGTTTCTAATGTATCAATTCACTGTCAAAGACAATCGTCTCTCACTGTAAAGAGATTACATTCAAAATGGCTTCTCTTAAATAAAAGGAACATACAGGTATGTGGGATAACAAAAGTCCATACACCCTTATTAAAATTTCAGCTTTTGTTGATGTAAAGGCTGAATTTAAGGCAAATCATGTCAGACCTTTTTTAACCTTTAATAAGATCTTGTAACACCAACAATATTGAAGTAAAAAATAAATGGATCATTTTAGGACAACTAATTAAAACTAAAAAAACTGCCTTGGTCGCATAAGTGTGCACACCCTTTATAAAGGGGGTTGTAACTGTGTTCAGATTTAACTAAAATAAGAGCTTACAGATGCAGTCATTCAAAATGCACAGTACAACTCCTTACCACGCGAAATTATCTACAGTTCACAGCGTTATATCGCAGTATGTGATTGGCTGACCAAAATGACCGACAGGGGCACTCGTGGTGCATTGGTTGTTAGTGAAAGGATTTAATAATTTTATCTCTTTACTGTGCATGTTTTAATCTGCTTAATATTGAATATTAATATGGAATTTTACAACTAAAGGGACATTTTAGTAGCTGAACATAAAAAGAAGAGGAGCATAACGGTCATAAAGGTCTAAAGGTCATAAATGATATTAATTTAGGAACATAAACATATTAAATAAACTGTATATGGCTGGTATTTGTAGTTTAAATAAAAAAATACACATCAGTACTCCACTTTCTTCCTAAATATTTTAAGCATCAAAGTCTTTTATTCAGTTACATACTGTGGTTATTTTGGAAAAGTTTTTAAGTGCTCCTTCTGACTATATTAAGTTTATAAACTTCATAAGAAGTTAGAATGTTTTAACCTTTTCTATAAATATTTGCACTTGTTATCACGGCAAAAAAATGATATGTTTTAGAATTTGATTAATATGGAATATAACAGATTTGCGTATCTAAAGAAATAAATAACGATATAATTATATTTATATAGCTAAAATTATCACAGTAGTACTTTTTCTTTGTAAACGTCTGCATCAGATTTACTCATTTTAACTCATTGTAATTACGTGAAAACATTTTGCCTGCCTTTTTCAGCACAAGCCTAAATTGTTAACCAGCGCATTGGTGTAATGGATTAGGTGTGTGCCTTGCATGTCTGAGGTTAGGGGTTTGAACCCAGCTGTCACCATGAGTTTCCTTTTAACAAATAAACATTTCTTTGAAAAACTAAAATCGTAAATATTATCAACAATATATTGAATTTGTTGGTATTTCTAAATATCACAACACGTTCAAAGTTAAATGAGTTAAGTGATTAACCTTTCCTATGAATACTTGCTCTCGTTATCGCAGTAAAAGAAACACATGCTTTTTAAAATCTGATTGATAGGGAATAAAATATGGAATCGCGTTTCTAAAGAAATTAACAATGATATTAATTTAAGGATCTTAATATATATATTTATCTAGCTGGTAGTATTACTGTAATCCACTTTCTTTGTAAACAAATTTTATTTTTAATTTGACTCATTCATGCATGATGAAGTATTATGTACACTATATTAACATATATTAGCGCTATATTAGCGCTGTATCACCTGCAAGTACACAGCCACCACCACACTCATTCAAGGCCCCTCAGGACAATTCTGGATCACCCAGACAGCATCTTGTACCTCCAGCAACCTTATTTACTGTATCTCTTGCAGTAAATGCCCAGCCATCTACATTGGAGAAACAGGAAGGAGACTCGGAGACCGCTTCAGAGAACACGTCAGGGCTGTGAAGATTAAAGATCTCTCCAAGCCCATTGTTTCTCATTTCACCTCTGACGGCCACGACCACACTAATCTCTCCGTCTGTGTTCTCAAAGACGGTTTTCCGAACTCATACATCAGAAATGTATTCTGCAAAATTATTCTGCAGTTAGGATCACACATTCTCCCTTCCCTTAACGACAGATTACTGTTCTTTTAAATTTTCTCCATTCATTGGAAGTTTCATTTCACACCTCTCTGCGCCCATTCTGACTTCACACCTCTTGATTGGCCTCTCTTTCTGTCCCCTGCTCCCGGCTCTCACTCCTCCTCCCTCCCAACCTTTGTTCTCCCACTACTTTACCTTTGCCTACTGCCCTGTCTCTCTCACACCTGAAGAAGGCTCCACGGCCGAAACGTTGTGTTCTCTTTCTTCTTTTTTTCAACATGGAATAAACCTATTACTTGTTCCTTTGCAGCCTACGCATGCTGACGCAGCTACCCACCTGTACTATATTAACATGTTTTGTTGTATATATATATGATAACATATTCCATGTTAAGTTATATTAATATTGAAATAAAAAAAAATGAATTAGCCCATGTTAATACCGTTCAACTGGTTTAATTCAAAACACTTTATTCAATGGGGCAATTTAACAGACGCCCCGAGCCTTAAAACGAAATCGTATATATTGATATAATCGTATATATCGTATAATCGAGAATAACAAAGCAGTATTAAAAATACCACTAAAACTATAATAATGTGTCTGGTCATTATCAACAGTATTAATTTAATAATAATAATTTCAAGCTTCTTATATCTTTTTCAGAATCATTTTTTTCTTCAGTTTTCATAAGCTTTGCTTTGAGACACGATATTTCAGATGTCAATAACTTTGTGAACAAATGAAACAGAGCCTGCAACCCGCTGCAATTCAGACACAGAATGGTTAAAAACCAGAACAGGTGAGGCAGGCAGAGGGAAGGGGTAGGGAGGCGTCTTCCCACATCTATGACTAAAGAAAGTGTCAAAGAGAAATGGCTTGAGCGACATACAGAGCTGAAAAAGTTTGGTTCGGTCTTCTCTGCTTTAAAGGTACACTCCTTGTGGATGAATTTTCACCTCGAATGTTTGCCCACTAACTAACACACCAGCTAATACACAGAAGCAAACTGAATACAAATGTACTTGCAAGAAAAGCGATTACAAACATTTAAAAAAAACATACTTGCTTCATATTGTTATACTGTACAGTGTATTAAAACACTCTATGGTCACTACACTGCCCACTAAACGTCTTTGCCACAATTTCACGGGGGCAAGGTCAAATAGCTGATTCACAGCTGGATACAACTTTATCTTGCAAAAATTCAGATATTTGTCAACATATTTACTAAAACTATCCATCTCGGTAATCTCACTGTGTTAGTCTCACTGTACACCCCAGGGCTCACTCAATTTTCACACTCCCATTAAAATAAAAAATGTTTCCTGCATTGTCACCTTGCACCAGGGGGAAGGAAAAGCGCCCGCGGCCATTTTATTCACTGACAGACAAAGTCAATTAAAACTCATTTAAAGGGGGTCTTGTGTTAACACAAACTCTACTTAACAGAGCCTCTTGAAAGAGCAAGGTGACTTTCTGCTATCTAAACTATTTTGTACAGTTTTTAAAGTCACGCAACGTCTGAGTTAGGCAGGAACACGTCACTGAATCTTATTTTTTATTTCATTTTAAAAAATAAATATAAGGCAACCAGCAATCAAATGTCCTGTTTTTTTGCATGCATACAGTGCTATGTTGTATTTTACAGCCACTACAGTACAGCTTGTGGGAAATACATTTATTTGAACTGCATCACAGCTTAACTCGTTCAGAGCGCCCGACATTACAAACTCCAAGTTAAAAGGAACATTACCTTCTCATATCAAAATATTCCCAAAATAACCATAAGTGAACGAGTGGATGGATTTGATAATAATAGAGAAATCATAACAATAATCATGCAATCCAATCAAGAAGAACACTTCAATCAACATGAAACATGTATAGAAATCAGTTAAAAACACTTTTTATGCACGTGGAGTCTTTGTGTAAGCTGTAAGTTCTTTTTACTTCTTAATTAAACATTTGAAACACTTTAATTTTGTAAACGCAACACGCATTCTGTACAGAAATAAAATCATGTTTTCTACAGGTGTTAAGCAGATTAGCAGGTTGCTGACAAAATAGCACACCGTCATCTAACCATACACCACTTCCCAGTGATATAACTTTAATAAAAACCAGATCTAGTACCTGGTGCAGTTTTGTTTTTTGAATTAATCGAATCCCAGGTGTGAGTTCATAAAGCCAGAATTACTATTCCTACATCTGCAAAACACCTGATCATCTACCGTAAAGGTTTCAGTGCTTTTTTATGTATATTCCAATCGCAACGGGGGCAGGGGTGTGTGGGGAAAGGTTTAGGCTGCAATTCAATTGGGGCTTTGTATTCTTCACACCTGAAACACTGTTTCCTCTGAAACAGTTTTCGTCCGTTTTTAGCTGATCTTTCGATGCCTACGGATGCTTACACAGCTCCCTACATGAATTCTCATTCTTGACTGAGAAAGCTTTAAAGAACGTGACATTTTTATTTTCAACAAATTGTAAATATGACGTTTACATTGGCGTTTTTATAAATTTTTCACTTAAGCGTATGGAGGAGTGTCAGCTGTCAAGGAGAGCTCTCCCTTTCCCCCCACAGACAGACTGATAAAGCAATTTTGAATTTTTAACTATCCAGGCATTGCAAGCCACTCCAGCAGTCACAAAAAAATAAAAAGTACCTTTTTTTTACTCCTTATGGTACCTGTAACAAATTGTCACGTTTCACATCCTTGCAAAACAATCATAACGTTCTAATCCAATCAAAGGTTTGATGTTTTATTTTAAACCGTTATCTTGACATGCAGGTGTAAAGTATAGTTAACAGCTTCAGATTTAAAAGGTATTGATAATATCTTCCATGTCGCATTAACATTGGAATGTTCTCACAAGTGTAAAAAGAGGCGAACCATAACATGTCTCCTCTATAACTCTTCAGTTTACAGAGACATTCCGCCAGAGCCACACAACATTGTCCAATAATACTCTTCTTGTGTCTAATTTCTAGTTTAGCAGGATTTTCACGATAAGCACATTGTTTAATGGGGATGACATTACCCACGTCTATATCACTGTACAACATAGGTTTGAGTCAGCGTAACTGTTAATAAAACAGAGCGCCTTCCAATACATATAACTACTGCATGATTTCGTTATCCATTTCAGCTAAATCAGTCAGAATCTCGAAGTGCCAATTGTAAAAATAACCCTTCTTCCCTCCTTTGTTTAACTTAAAGAATTTCGCAAAGAAATCCTTAATCATGATACCATCACTTCATTTATTCAGATACATAAATGTACGCCAGAGCCAACAACAAGCTATAATAGTGGACTATTTTTATATATTCACTGTATAAGAAACAAACCGAAAGTAATACTCTGATCGCGCTTTGAAACATTGGGTGCAGTGCTTTGTGCTACCACTACAAGGACAATAAAACTTTTTAAAAAATAAATGGATGTCAAAATGTTTCAAAAATGTCCACCTGTAATATTTTAGCTGCTTAGTTACATGATTCCATATTCATATAACTATCAAGTGATATTAAATCACTACAACATTTATCTTTTTACAACAACAGCAAGTGGTGTTCTTACTACGCATTCTTAGAACAGGATAAAACATTCTAACTTTTTATGAAGTACAGAATATAAGCTTAATAATGTTAGAACAAGCACATTAAAACCAGAACCCATGTACTGTAAGTTACCGAGTTAAAGACTTTGATGCACAAAATATTTATGGATAATTAAAATATTTATGAAGGTGAAGGTGGAAGGCGTTTACTTTCGTCCAACTGAGCAATCCTGCTTTTATAAAATAAACCAACATTTTAATGATTAACATGCTATAATACAGTTTAAAATTATTTAAAGTCTAAAGAGTATACAACTTAAATTCTTAATTGGAAAAAGATTATCCCTCAGCAGTGATCGGGATTCGAAACTGGGCGTTTTCTGGCGACAGCTCATATGCTGTTCATGAGACGTCAAACTTTATTAGCTCCACCTGGCAGCTTTACAAGGGGCTTCCGGATACTATTATCATAACATGCGGTATGATGCGTTATAATGCGGTATGATGCGCCACACCTACCAAGTTTTGACGCAGCTTTTTGAATGGCTGGATCTGGATCTGTACAAAGGTAATTTGCCTTCACCTGACATCAACTGAAGTAAATCTGTTTAGCCCTAAATACAATTAGCTGTTCCTGTAGGATTTCCCTGAAAGTTTCTTGATTGCATAGTGCAGAGACAACCATGGTCCACAAGGAGCTAACAGATCTATGGGATCTTATTGTTGAAAGGTACAGACCACGAATGGGATATAAAAGAAATCTGAAGGCATTACATATATCATGGAACACCATGAAGACCATCATTAAGAAGTGGAAGAAATATGACACCACGAGGACACAGAAAAAATGGGACATCCCTCCAAAACTGATGACCAGGCAAGGAGAAAGCTCAATGGGGAGGTTTTTAAGAGGCCAACAGCAACTTTAAAGGAGCTGTAGGAATTTATGGCAGTAATTAGCCACTCCCTGCATATTATAACCATTTTGCGCATTCCCCACAAGTCTGAGCTGTGGGGGAGGGTGGCAAGACAAAAGCCATTTCTCACAAAAAAGAACATCCAAGCTTGTAAAAATTTTCCAAGAAGACACATTCAGTTTCCCAAAACCATGTGGGAAAATGTCTTATGGTCTGATGAGGCAAAGGCAGAACTTTTTGGCCTTAATTCCAAGTCAGGATAGAGGGGAAAGTGAATAGCTCCAAATATCAAGATATTTTGGCACAAAACCTGCTGCCTTCTGCCAGAAAGCTGAAGTTAAAGAAGAATTCCACCTTTCAACATGAGAACCATCTGAAGCACACACCCAACTCAACCAAGGAATCGCTTAAAAAAAGGAAGATCAATGTCCTGGAACAGCCAAGTCAGAGTTCTATCCTATATCTGTGGACTGACATAAAGAGGGCTGTGCACAGGAGATGCTCTTGCAATCTGACTGAGCTTGAACTCTTCTGCAAAGAAGAGCGGGATAAAATTGCAAAATCCAGGTGTGCTAAGTTGAAAGAGACCTATCCAAACTTAGACTTACTGCTGTAATCAAAGCAAAAGGTGCTTCCACAAAGTATTAGTTAAAGGATGTTCAAGGTGAAAAAAGGTCTGACACAATTTGTCTTCATTTCAGCCTTTACATCAACAAAAGCTGAAATTACAATGAGGGTGTGTAGACATTTGATATCTACTCTTCAAGCATACATCCCATTGTTGAGATCAATACTGTTCCTCCTTTATGTTAAGGTACTCCTTAACATACAGCAAAACATAAAACTCATTAATGCATGCTAACCTTTTTCTTCATTCTACACAGTCACTGGGTCACAGACAGTAAGCATAGCACATTTGCAATTTGTCTGATTTAGCACTTATCCAGTTGTGGCTGCACACATACACTGACTACATTCTTAATAAGAATATTCTTGAACCCTCAAAGTTAGGTTGGAATAAATTCAATCAACTGATGCCGATTGCCAGACATGATCAGGATGCCTGTAACTATAGCAATGTCATTCCGTTGCAGGAGGCTGTGCTCCAGACCACAATATATTAAATCCCAAAATTTCTAGAGCCAACACAGAGTGTGGCAATGTACAGTGCAAATTTGGGTGAGAAATTTAAGGCACCCTTGATCAAATGTTTCAGAGAATCTTGAAGTGAAAAGAAGTTGACAAAACCTCTGCATTGTATAAACTTACACCCCAAGAAGGTTCCACAGCTTTGTGTTGTGTTTCCTTTCTTCTCTTTCAGCATGGAATAAACCTTTTACTTGTTGCTTTGCAAACTTAAATATGATATCTTTCTGCAAATTTCAATGCACAATTAATATTTATTTATAGTTTTACAGGCACTCAAAATAATAAAACAGCAAATATGTCACGCGTAAATGTCTGGGCATTCTGTCTGTCAGGACTTAGTAACACCTCCATTGGCACAAATCACAGCTTACAAATGTTTCCTGTAGCCAAATAAGAGTCTTTCCGTGCTTGATTTTGGAATTCCCCCCCCCCAGTCTTCTAGCTCAGATATATACTTGGTCTTGCTTGCATTGTATGTTTGAAATCTCCCCAGAGATTTTCAATAATATTGAAGTCTGGGGACTGTGAGCACCATTCCAAGACTTTCGTTCCTGCAAGTACTTCATCATTGATCTTGAGGTATGTTCTGGATCTTTGTCTTGCTGAAATATCCAACCTCTTTTCAGCTTTATTTTTTCAATGACTCTGAGACATTAGCTTTTAGAATTTCTTGATATTTAGTTGAATCAATTCTTCCTTCACCTCTCACATTATTTCCAGTGCCACTGGCTGGGACACAACCCTAAGTATAATACTGTAGATCCACCCCTAGGGTTAATGGTTAGTAAGGTGTTAATTTAATCTAATGCATGACCCATTTTTCTCCAAATGCATCTTCTGTGGCTGTGGCCAAAAAGTTCAATTTTAATTTCATCAGTTCCAAAAAGTTTCTGGTTTATCGAGGTTTTATTTTGCTTACTTTAAGCGCTGACCACTGTAAATGGAGACTACTTTAAACGCTGACTTTAGTGATGAAGTTGTAGGAAAGGTTTCCTTCTGATACTCTCCCATGTAGATCATTTTTATGTAAGCAATGCTGTACTGTGGACCTGTGAACAACTGCTCCAGTGTCAGCTAAACATTTCTGCAGGTCTTTTGCAGATGGAACCAGTTTGCGAGCAGTTCTATCAGTCTTCCAGATCTTGCCTTGATTTCAACCGTTCCCTTTAACTGTCATTTCTTAAAGGTGTTTCTGACAACTGAAAATGCAAGCTAGAAGTATTTAGAGACCTTTTTATTGCCTACCCTTGCTTTGTAAGAGTGAATTATCTTTATTTTCAAGTCTGCAGACAGCCCATGGTTGTACCAAGTAGGCAGTTGGTACAGACAACAATCACAACCTGAGAGGTTAGAAGAGTATTTGTTCAACCCTGGAACTGTTTAAGGGTTCACTTAATTTAAGGTATAGCGAGTCAAAGTTTTGGGGCCTTTGAAAAACACAAGTTAAAAAAGTAGTAATAACTTATCTGGAAGGGTGCCCAAACCTTTTCAAATGCCACATTCACTTTTTATTTTTTCAGTCTGTTAACATCAGCAAATGAATTGTATTTTTGCACTATAATCTGCAGAAAAATTTAGAGGTTGCATCACCTTCTGTTCACTTAAGAGATTTGTTGAAACATAATTACACCAGGGATACCTAAACAGGTAATAGATATATGCACAGATACCAGGCTATTTTTAGAAGTCTCACAGCATCTATGACACTCACATTTCCCTTTCTGAATCAAGATGACCAAACTCTTCATCTCTTATTCCTCATAATTAAATTCTAAAGAACTGCATTATCCCAAATAATTACATGAGCTGTGGCATATCAGGAGTTCTGTTCCTGCGATGAATCCATAATGTTGCTTTAATAGTTAAAAGGTCTGGATAACAACACTGTTAAAATGGCACAACAGAAAATAATTTAACTGGCATTCCACAAGATATCAGAAAACTGTTCACCATCTGAGCTCTGTCCAGACTTACCTTGAGAAACATTCCTCAGGAACCTGTTTTTGACAATGCCTTGTATGCCAAGAGAAAAGTCTACTTACAGCATCAGCTTCTGCAGGGTCATACCAGACGTGGATGTATGGGTGATTTAAAGCTTCCTGTACAGAGATCCTCCTTTCTGGGTCTATTACCAGCATTTTGGATAACAGATCCCTGGCCTGGCTTGCTACAATAATCAACAAAAGATATTATTATTAAAAGACAGTGCTGTTATATGATCATAAGCATTCAACACATCAGATTATGCAAAAAGAACTTTTCAAAGTTATTAAACCCCCTTTTCAACACTTAATCCTTTAACAGAATATTATCTACTGAGAAAGGAATATAGCTTTTGTACCAACGCCCACAAATCTCAATCTCAATTTAAATAAAAGCTATCCTTATTAACAAAAATGCTTAAGAACGAGTATCTTTAAAACTACATATTATTATAACTGTATGCTTATTTTTCTAAATTATTCACTTAAAATTTCTCCCAAAAATATTGCATTAAATCTTTAAACAATGTCCATACACAGTAAATAGGAAACAAAGAAGCTTACTTTTCAGCTTGTCATGTTCAGAGTCAGAAGGGAAGGCCCAATCTGGAAAGAGTTCCTGGAAGCTGACACCAGGGTATTGAGGTTTGTTCATCACATAGTTGCGGACTGTCTCCATAAGTCTATTCATGAACTCCAAGGAAGGTGTGCCAAGTACCTCAATAACTTTATTCCATTGATCAATATCTGACAGGATCTAGGTCAGGAAAATCACCACTTGCAAACACAGACATACAGTCACAACATGTACCTGTTCACGCTTAAAATATACTGAGCTTCAAAAGAAACTTAGCACTTATAACTGCAACAATTACACAGTGTTATGAGGAAAATGACTCTAATGACTGCAACGGTTGCACTGACATTTTATTGAACAGACCGTAGTAGCATGTGTGGCCACCATTGGAAGCACTGGGATTCTGTTCCACTTCTGTCACAGACAATAAACAAACATGTACTTGTTCATTAGTCTGTGAGCCTTATATGCTACACTCCATGGTCAACCTACAAATGATCAGCAGACTCATAAGTAAAAGTAGTGGATTCAAAACATGAGTAACATTCCCATGTTAAAAGCAAGCTGTTGTTACATATGTAGCATGAGCACAGAAGTAGTTGTACCCCAATGTTCTTGTGGCCGGATGAGCGTGAATGAAGGGCGGCAAGGGAGGTCCCGGGGACCTGACCAATGCAGCACTGTGCAAGACAGATGACAGCAATCACAACGGGAGTTTAAGGGCGAAAAGATTGCTCTTATTATCATATCACTTTGCACATCTGCACCACTGCTCCTGATGTCCATCACTGTGGTCTACACGTTACTTCATCGTTTCATTGATAAAGAGGACTTGGGTCCACTGCTGGTGATTTAGCTGACTCATACCGCCTTGATCTGTTGTGTCAATGAACACTGGTGAGCACTGGGTCCATTTGGTCATCTGATCTGGAATTGACTGCTTAGTTGCCTCTTCAGAGTTGAACCGCTGATGTATGGGTTGTTCCAACCTGGCAGTTCTAAAGTAGTGGACCTGCCAGTGTAAAATCCACCCCTAACTGGAGCACGAAAAAGTGCCATGACCCACAATCTCCCTGATCATGGCCTATCTTTGACAGAGTGAGTTTGACTGTTTTTATGACAAGACAGAAACTGCAGGCAGTGAACACCCCAGATGACAGTCAGCTGACTTAGTCAGCAGTGTCCAACATACTAAGGGCATGAAGGAAGGTGCTGTTCTCTTGAAATGCAGGACACAGAATACTGCTTCTATTCTGAATTTTCCTTTCTTTCTTTTCACCAGGATACATCACCCCATCACCCATTAATGAACACTAATGAGGTGAGTCATTCATTCAGACAGTGCAAGTTGCTCAAGTCAAAGAATCAAAATTCTTCCTCAGTATTTATTCAATAACAAAAATCGATATACTTTAACTTTTGAAACACATGCAGGAATACAGTGATATTTTTCTTATAATACTCAGTATATATCCCGTACCAATGAAGAGTTCTGTCAATTTTAAGACTTTTGACAGATTGCTGAATCTCTCACAGTATAGCTATGGAAAGTTCTGCACAACCGAGGATGCCAAAATTCATTTTTACTGCAGAGTTGGTCTGAAACCCCTAAGCAGTTAGTCCACCACATTATAATATATTTATTAAACAGATTAAACAGATTGAGAAGATCTGGTTAAAGCATATACCTTAAACTTTCAATCCAAGTCAATGAAACCTAAAATTAACTGAATGCATAAAGAAACAATTTCCTGAAACCTCAGGGACTTTGTTACAAAGTGCACTATTTCTACCCATTTAGTGGTCCTTTACCAGTATCCTTCAGGCATCAGATCTGTTCAGAATAAATGGTAGTCCAACAGAGATGGTTTTACAGAATGCCGAATTAAGCAACTACAAATTCAGTATTCAGTTAATTAAACTGGAGTGGGAACTTGTTTAAGTCATATCAAGAGGGGCTTATTTAACAGCTTAGGTAATATTCACATTGTAGATGGATGAGACTCCAAGTGTATCACATTTAAGACAAACAGGACAGACTTATCGTGCTTCAGGATGAACATGGAGAGAGCATGGCCGAGATGGGCTGAAGAATGACTGGGGAAGGATACGATCAGTGCCTTGAAATATCACACTGCCCTTAACCATTTCGCCCATGATGCAACCCACTGACCAGATGTCAACTGAAAACAAAGTAAAATGTTTGAAACAAACATGCATTTTAAAAATGCAAAGCAAACAGATACAGTTATACACCAAAACAAAAAAATGCTCAGTGGTTCTAGGACAGCTGAATATGCTAATAAAAAGTCCAGTAAAATCTAAGTACTGTACCACTTGTACAAGCTTATTATAGAAATTCACTATCCCATTCTATTAACATTTTATAAATTACTGTACTTATTCCTTACATGTTATGATAGAGAACTTAATTGCTTTAAGTAAATTGTCATTGCTCATAACATATACTAAGAATCATTAAAAACACAACAAAGGAGTGCTGGAGCCAATTGTATTTGATGCATTTTTCATGCCTCTCAGCATTTCTGCACGTTTGCTCAGCAGTGTAATATTCATTTATTCTAAAAAATATATATAAATGTTCCCACCAACATACGAGCACTACAGCTCTGTGACATTAATTAATGTCAAGAACTGTAAGTATAAAAAGCATATTAATTAAAATGAGTAAGGAAAAGATCAAATATTTTTTCTTTTTTTTGTGTTCATCATGGACACCTAAACTTATTTGATTAAATTCTTCATTTCTTTTTCTGCAGATGTTTCTATGAGCTCCCAATGCGCAACTCTACAAGAACATCATACTCTTCTTCAAAATGTGCACATTCACTTCTCTTGCCCAGATAGAAAATGCCCAGTTCCAGCTGTTTGGATTCTAGAAGTATGAAAATGCTAGTGTCCAGAAAGGACACAATGTGTGGAAATCAAGGGTTACTCTAAAGGAAATCAGACAGACCAAGAACACTTTTCAAACATACATAACATGACATAACATATAACATAACATAATATTTTAACTCCATAGCACTTAATTAATCATGGTTAAGAAATGCAAAGGAATTTTTTATATAGAAGTCTAAAAAAGAAACTTAAAAATTAAAGCTAAAAAACAGAATAGCTATTTTAGCTATTTTGGCTTGCATAAATAATAGCTCTAGAATCCTTACAGTGCATTCCAAATGCAGAATATGAATGTGCCATCTGAGTGTCTGAGGAACTACTTAAAAAACATTACAAATAAAAGTTTATCCACAGAACTAGGAGGGTGTTTCCTGGCCTGATATTCAGTCTTTATCTACCTCCAACAGACTGCTCAACATTGACATTCTTGTCAAGAATATTTACAATTAATCCTTAACTAAATATGTCCTTTATCATGTACTGAGAAACTTTTCAACAATTATTATCTGACATTTTTTTAACTTCCTGTACTAGTTGTATTACTGTTTATATCCTGTGGGTGTATTTTCTATTTTTCCTGGTCTAGTTTTTGCGATCTTAAAAAACAAAACAAGTCTTCCCTCTGGACAAGATTTCTCAAAGATGACTGACAGGAAGTGCAAATTAGCATAGTATTGATTAAAATTATTCCCTGCTTTGGTTAACCAGGAGCTGAGCAAATCCACAAGGAGGAAGAGCACTTTCATTTATTTAATTTATTTGGTTGTTGGTATATACAAAGTGACTTACATTTGTACCAATTACACAGCTGGGCTTTTTCCTAAAGTGATCTTATTAAAGCAAGGTACTTAATGAGGGTATAATAGCAGTGACCTACCCAGGATTTGTATCTAAAATCTTTCAGTTAGGAATCCAAAGACTGACTATCATTAGTTATAATGGAATAATATAAAGTAAGCTAATATTAAAATAAAGAAGAAATAATTTTAACACAAATAACACAGTATTATACTCAATGCAGAAATATGGGACAACCAAGAATACAATGCAATACAATGCACAAATACAAAAATGTACAACTTCACCAAATTAATGAAACCTTGATGTATCATGGCATCCCTCTACCATCTTTGATGAAGACAGTGTCTAATGTCAGCACACAAAGATATCTCTGCCCACAATTCTGAACAATTTCTTTAGAGTAACCCTGTAATTGTAAGGATACAGTCCCTTCCTGGAAACAGGATTTTGTGGAGAATCATTTCAGCCATTATGCACCCCACAGACCACAAATCCACTACCGGATGTAATGTTAGCATTTTTGGCAAGAAAAAAAACCTACTTATCAAACTGCAGGCCAAAGCAATAATAATAATAAGAAGAAAACCATTAATTAAGTACATACTGTAGCTAAGTGACCTCTTACCGTTTTCCTTGTATTTCATTCCAAGGATGACCTCTGGAGCTCGGTAGTATCTAGTAACTACATATGGAGTCATCATAAAGTTAGTGCAGGCTGTTCTTGCAAGACCAAAGTCAAGAATTTTCAAAGTGCAGTCCGACTTCACTACTATGTTACTAGGCTTCAGGTCCTAGAAATGAAACAGTAGCAGGATTTATGTAAGCACGCTATGTAAAAGTCTATGTCTTAAGACTTTTTAACTATTTTGTGTTTTTGTGGGGAGGATGAAAAACATGTCTAAAGAATTAAATTAAATGTAAAAAGGTACTATGACCTACTCTATGTATGATACCAGCAGAATGAAGGTGTCGGATGCCACACAGGATCTGATAAAGAAGATAGGACATCCTCTCGTGGTCCAAATCCATATGAATAACCTGGCACAAACTGGCATCCATCAGTTCCATTACTAAGTACCTGGAGAACGAAAGATACATACAGTACTTCATCCTGTCTGTCTTCAGAGCTGGTAACCTTTGTTAAAAAAAACACCTTCTGAACAGAACAATATGAGAAAATAAATGGAAATCCTCTTGTGCTACAATATTAAAATGCATGTACTTCAGAAGCTTTCATTAGTTAAGACTTCACAGTTCAACTTACAATATTACAATTATTCAAAGGTTAATCTATACATGTTACTTCGTAGCAAAATGTGAGACAATAAAACTAAAAGGAAAAGAGGCTCAGCATTAAATCTGTTACTACATATTAAAGGATGAGAAATTCAACAACAGCCAATGTATTACTTAATTCATGCAACACAATAAAAATTAGAGAAGATGCAACTTTGTCTTAAATAATACTGTCAGTCATAAAAATTAACCTAAAATTCAGGTCAGGGCTCTTTATAGTAACTCTAATTGAAATGATCTGTGGCACCAACAAAGCAGGACTTTAGGGTCTAAAAAAGCTTTTTCAACTCACTGAGCTCTTCTCTATGGAATCTTTTTGGCAATTAGTATCCTGGTTTCGGCTATGCATCAGTTTCAACATCAAAGACTTCCAAAGCAAAGGATCACAATGAACAATGAGTTCAAAACAAAAGCGATGGCTATAAATCAAGAGCATACTCACAAATCCTGAAATTCTTCAAGTGATTTCTGGGGTGTGAAAACATTTAGCAAACTAATAATCTGGGAGAGAAAAGAAAACCAGAATTAAACAAACTACAGAAAATTAATAAGACAAATTCCCTAGAAAAATATTTAAAAATTCAGTGCAATAGCACATTCTGAATTCATCATTGCTTACACTTATATACAGTAGCACTTTTCTTGACACTCCACTTAAAGCGCTTTACAGGTAATGGGGTCTCCCCTCCACCACCAATGTGCAGCACCACCTGGATGATGCGATGGCAGCCAAAGTGCGCCAGAACGCTCATCACACATCAGCTATCAGTGGGGAGGAGAACAGAGTAATGACGCTAATTCATAGATGGGGATTATTAGGAAGCCATGATTGGTAAGGGCCAATGGGAAATTTGGCCAGGACACCAGGGTTACACCCCTACTCTTTCAGAGAAGCGCCCTGGGATTTTTAATAACCACAGAGAGTCAGGACCTCGGTTTTACGTCTCACCCGAAGGACGGCGCGTTTTACAGTATAGTGTCCCCGTAACTTTACTGGGGCATTA
This sequence comes from Lepisosteus oculatus, assembly GCF_040954835.1. Lineage (NCBI taxonomy): Eukaryota > Metazoa > Chordata > Actinopteri > Semionotiformes > Lepisosteidae > Lepisosteus > Lepisosteus oculatus. Next base: position 23,067,690 of record NC_090706.1, read on the forward strand.
GGACTCACTAACACCTCTTCCAGCAGCAACCTTAGTTTTTCCCAGGAGGTCTCTCATCCAGGTACTGACCAGGCTCACACCTCCTTAGCTTCAGTGGGCTGCCAGTGGTGAGTTGCAGGATTAAATGACTGCTGGCTGCAATTCTTGCAGCATAAAATTCTAAAAGAATAACTTTTGCAAGCAGGACAGTTCCTTTTGTTTGTAGATAAATTCATTACTCTTTTTTTTTATTAAGCCCTAAAGAATGCATCATTCTCCACCCCTCCTTACGCTTAAGCAGAGATGTTTTTAGTCTACAGATAGCTGCACTTCAAGCATACTTCAATAAGGAATGCAATGAAATAAGTTCTAAAAACAGGACAAGAATAGAAGCATACCGATTTGAAGAAAGCCAAGAGAACCATGCAATTTACAGTACTTACATTTTTGTGATTGACACATTTCAATAAGACTAGCTCTCTGTAGGCCCTCTTGGCATGTGTCTGGTTCTGAAAAGGGCGGCTCAGCTTCTTCACAGCAACATGTATACCCAGCACCGTGTCATGCGCAGAACTGCATGAGGTAAGTGAGTAAAATGGCAGTTTCAAATCAAAATTCATGGAAAATGCACAGGGGCAAAGAGCCAGGGCCACACCTACCGCCAGCATCTTCTGAAAAGTTTCATTCCCCCTACCCATTACAATGTGGAAAAGGAATTTGTGGCCCTTTTATGTTTGAATTGTGCAATGAGATTCCCAGATCAACTCCATCCTGGTTAACCTCGATATGTTCTATGAGACCATGTTCTTTCATAACAGTGAAAAAGAGAAATGCTATCAAAAAGTCTTGTGTACATGGTTTAATCAGAGTGGAGCAAAACACATGTTGGGATACTTGACAACCAATTATCCATCAATTTTCTAACCGGTTCTTCCAATTCAATGTCGTGTGGGAGCCGCATGCAATGGGTGCAGGGCAAGGTACACCCTGGACCGGACGCCAGTCAATCACGGGGCAGACACTGACAATCTCACACTCACACCAGGGCCAAATTTTACAAAAGCCATGTAAACTACTAGTATGTCTTTGGACTGTGGGAGGAAACCAGACCACCTGGAGGAAACCCACGCAAACACAGGGAAAACATACGAACTTGATGCAGATAGCACCCCAGGTCTGGAATTGAACCCATGGCCCCCGTGTTCCACAGTTTCTTTTCCCTTTGAAAATTAATTCACTTTTTGGCTACATGATTCACAGAAGCACTTACCAGACTATGCCCTGAGCCCCGGAGCCAATCGCCCTCAACTGCTGATAGCGCTTCAGCACTGTGAACGTCGAATCTCCAACCTGCACACTGTAGAACTGACTGTCCCCGTCACTCATGATGTAGTGTTTGATCTGAAGGCCCTCAGCTTCAATAAAACCTGTATTTAAAAAAGAAAAAGTAAATGCAAATCACGGCACGTTTCAGCAGACATGCCTCCTTGACTAAAAGGACTCTGAACTAAATTTATAAACTAAGATAATATTTCATAACAGTGTTCCATTTCATCATGAAGCCTGGGTTTTCATTTAGAAAAAAAAAACATTTCAGGGTGTCATGACAAGGAATTCTGAAACACTGCTTGGCACTTAAACTTTAAAGAAACATTTTCTACATTATCATGTGTCTGTTCATTCATTTTTTATTTGCAGTACAAACTGCAGTCATTGTTTCTGCCTAATTCCCTGCCTCAATATTATAATAATCAGTAAATACAGTATTATGATATTTCACAAATATTTCTCAATGTCTCAGTAAAACACCACCTCTTCTTAAAAGATAACAACAGAGCTCATGCACAGGATAAGCAGGATTATTGACATTTACATACTACTTCTTTACTTTCTTTAGTAAATCATTTGACATTCCTTTTAAATTAATAACTGGTTGTATGGAAAAATTATTCATATTCACAACTGGAACTAATGTGGAAGTAAACTGAAATCAAGAGACACATCTTTACACACAGGATTGTGGCACTATGGAATGGACTATGGAATGTGAAACCCAAAATTATTAAATTAAATTGGATCAATTAACTACTACCAAAAGGGCTAGATGGGCAAAATGACTGTCTGTCATTTGTAAGCTTTCTAATATTCTTAGAATTCATACAGTGCACTAAACATCACAAAAGTATATATTTTATGCCAAGTGTGCTCTCTACTGCATTACTGTTTGACTGAAAGTTGTCAAACAGTAGAATAAAAATGTATAATAAAGTACACAATCCTCTTTCAAACAAATAATTTTCAGCTGTCAAGATTTTTCTGAGTGTAATTTCCCAACCATTTCCCATTCTCACTTTCATGATTTCTCAAAATTACCAGACTCCTTCTGGTGTACAATTATCATTAGCAATCCTATCTGCTTCCTTATAAAGTGGGAGGTGTAGATACCATCATATTTTTAGAAAATAAGTCTTTGCAGTAGGTCCCACTATCTATTAAAGAGAAGGGGGAATCTCACTGTCAAAGATTCCACATGTACATAATTTTCCAGAAGAAACAAAAAGAAATGTTTAAAATAAAGAAAGTGAATTCATTCTTTAATAAATTTGTAGCATAACAGTCAGAGGTTAGCTTTCTAATCTGCACAAATCAGTGACTTGTGGTAGTCTAAATAGTCAAATGATATAAAGAGATCTGTGAATTTTGAAATACAAGTAACAACTACAGTACTTTAAACAGCTCTTCATTGAAGTCACCAGATGGCACTGTGTCTGAAGCCAGAAACCTCACAAGTCTTAAGTTACGTTTCTATTTGAAGAGTATAGCTAATTTTATTCTACGTTTTCTTGCACATAACATATTTAAACCTATCTATACTGTATAATTTATATCGCCATTTACATATTCATTGAAAATGCACATTTTTGAAAATGCACATGTTAATATAAATTAGTCCTAGTGTAATTGTAAGAGATTGACAATTACAAATTTGACAAGTTTTCTTGATAGTCCCTCTATTAGGATTCTGCTTTTCTAGCAGCAGAAAAAGATATACATTACCACTACAGACAGTTTCATCTACAATTTAAATATCCAGGCATGTTTTTTGTTTTTATGAGTTTCAGTTCCTTAGTCAAAATGTGCAAATGAAACAGTTCAATCAAAAGGTTGAACATTCATTCCGAAAAGCAAAGCCCACATCAATGAAAAAAATCTGTGAATTGTGTGTAAAGTGAGATCAAATCAATGAGTACTTCAAAGGTGTGAAAAGAGCTTTATAAAGAACAATATGGAGTCAAAATCTAAAAGCAGTCCTGCTGTTTATAAAACAAGCAAGCCTCTCCAAAAGCCACGTTAGCAACACCTAAAAGCTTTCTTCCGAATGTACATTGTACCAGGCCCATATTCTGCAGCCAACAACAAACCTGTTTTTGAATCTGTTAATCTCATGCAACTTTTTGCTTTTGTGTTGTATTTCTTATGTGCAGTACTTGAAGGTTTATAAATTATAATTATTGAAAGTATATAGTAAAAATATTTGTACTGTCCAGCAGTACCACTTGTTGATGAAAAACTCAACAAGATCATTAAATAAGAGACTAAAAATGCAAAGAGTCACAGTAATTAACTATTTTAGTGCAAAAAGTATACTACTCTTTTATTTATTATTTATTACATTTAGACATCCCAGAGTCCAATAGGCAATAAAACAGGGTAGAACTGTAGGGAGTCATCTTATACATACAGGAAGTTCTTGTTTCTCCACCCACAAGACTAATTTCTCTCAGATGGGCTGGTGTGAGCTGTAGCCTTCTCTGTCTGGTCTCTTGCTTACTGATCTCAAATGTTGCTAATGTCAAGCATCAATTCCCAGTGACTAGTGGTAAAGAATTCACCCACTGTACAATAATGCCTTCATGTGATCTGCTGTCCAATCACACTTTTCTTCTGTTCTTGTTTAGAAAGCATTGCTACCAGATGCATTTTCTCATCAGCACAAACACAATGAGTACAATTCAGGTGTCATTAATATAATCCTTTCCCCTCCAATGAAATCATATCTGTGCACATCATTCTACAGCTGACCTACATGATGGACAGTTATGTTCACAAATATTCAAGGAATAAAAATATTTGCAACACTACATATAGAAGTACGACTTTTGTTGGAAAAAAAAACAAGATGTATGTGCAATTTCGTGACTGAAGATACTAAAAGATATTTTGTTTGCACTTTATATCATATAACTTGATTGAAGAAGTATATGTGAATGGTTCAGGGAAATTAATGTACAAATTATGTACAAAAACAGTGGGTATAGAAAGTCACCACCCCCTTTCAAAATGTGTACCATTTGTTGTATTACACAGAAAATAAAAACAAATTAAATTAGGCTTGTTCCATTTTTATTTACACACAGTAACTCACATTAGCCAAGTGAAAATAAAACTATATAACATTATGAAAATTAATATTACAGCAGTAAAACATCTTATTTGGATAAGTGAATACCCCCCTTACAATTGTGTTTGTAAACTTGCTTAGGTACTATATAACCAATCACCTTATAGATCACACAACAAACTGATTGACTCCCATCTGTGATCAACTGTGGTGATTTTGATTAGTTCAGAATAACAGCAGCTGTTTCTAGTGGATTCCACTGCTTGGAAGTGCATTTCAAAGGAAACAATACACTTTGGGAGGAAACTTGCTTTCAAAAGTGCTTCAAGACAAAGTTGTGGAAAGGCACAAGTCAGGAGATGGGTATAAAAAGATTTCAAAGGCTTTAAGTATTCCATGGAATACAGTCAAGACCATTATTAAGAAGTGGAAGGCGTATGGCACCACCCAGACCTTGCCTAGATCAGGCTGTCCCTCCAAACTGGATGACCAAGCAAGAACGAGACTGATCAGAGAGGCTACCAAGAAGCAACTTTAAACGAGCTACAGGTCTTTATGGCAAAGACTGGTCATCGTGTGCATGTGATAACAACATCACAAGCGCTCCACAAATCTGGCCTTGTATGGGAGGGTGGAAGGAAAAAAGCCACTCCATAAAAAAAGCCACATCAAGTCTCGTTTATGTTTTGCTTAAAAGCACCTCAAAGATTCTGTGGCCACGTGGCAAAAGGTGTTGTGGTCAAAATCAAACATTTTGACCGGAATGCCAAACGGTATGTCTGCCGTAAACCCAATACATCTTACCATTGAAAGAACACCATTCCTAGAGTAAAGCACGGTGATGGCAGCATCCTGCTGTGGGTGTGTTTCTCTTCAGCTGGGACTGGGGCACTTGTCAGGATAGAAGGCAAATTCTTCAAGAAAACCTGCAGCTGTCAGCCAGGAAATTGAAAATGGGAAGATGGTTCACCTTTCAACATGACAATGAGCCAAAGCATACTGCCAACCGTACAGTGGCTGAAGAACAGGAAGGTGAATTACCTTGAATGGCCTAGTCAGAGCCCCAACCTAAATCCCATCAAAAATCTTTGGAATGACTTGAAGAAGGCAGTCCATCAACGGTCAGCATGCAGTTTGACCGAGCTCGAACAATCCTGTAAAGAGGAATGGGCAAATATTCCTCCCTCTAGGTGTGCAAAGTTGGTAGAGATGTATCCAAACAGAGTCAAGGCTGTAATTCAAGCAAAAATCTTCCACCAAGTATTAACTCAGAGGGAATGTTCTCTTATCCAACCATTATTCTACTTTTTTTCCAGAAATTTTTCCTTCTTTTTTCACTTGGATTTTGCAAGGTACCATTTGTAAACAAAGCTGGAAAAAGTCTGATTTTATCGGTCTGCTTTTTGGGATTTAGGGCAATAAAAGGTGAACATTTTGAAAGGGGGTGTCGACTTTCTATACCCACTGTTGGGATTAGCCATAATTAGTGTTATGTATCTTAAGGCACAGTATACAGCATATGATCTAACTAATCACTTTCAGAGAACTGTGCTACACAGGATTATAACCCATGTAAATTCACTGACCGTATTTAAGTTTGAAGGTTTTTTCTAGAACAGATATTGAAAACAAAAATATAATGATCCGAAGGAGACAACCAAAGAAAAATCACCAGACCACAGGATATCATAAAAGTGAAAAATAAAGAGGAAGTTAACCTTATGATCACTGATTGATCTTATTTTGCTAAGACTTTTAAAAAAGTTTTGACGATTTGATTTTCACAACCCTAACGGTGAAAGGATAGAGGTGCAAATCTGAAGAAGGCTCCATGGCCAAAACACTGTGTTTTCTTTCTTCTCTTTTCAGCATGGAATAAACCCATTACCTGTTCCTTTGGAGCCTACGCATGCTGACGCAGCTACCCACCTCAAATATTTTCAAATCCAACTTTGACATTACTTTGCAATAAAACCTTCAAGAAGCACATGGGGTAAAAAATCTTCATGGAAACAAGTGAACTATTGAATAAAACCTTTTTAAATTCCAGTAATGACCCAGAGTTATGGTAAGTTCTGAGAACTTGTGACCTAAATGGTGGTGTAGTTTTTATACCCTTTCACTGAAAGACCATCCAGAAGAATAATTTAAAACAAAAAAAAGTGAAAGAGAAAAGAGGAAATGTGTGCCTTATGTTTCTTACAATCAGAGTAACCATTTCCATCTGAGTTTCAGTTGTAGTACGTCGCTCCCTAGGATGAAATATGATGCTACTGCCAATGAACTGTAGATCACCTCTCATTCTCCCAAACCCAGTGGTAAAACAAGCAACAACAAAAAAACAACAAGCTCAGAAAGCTAAACAAGAGCTTCTGACCCCACAAAATATGCCTCTGAATACTCTGAAAACCAGATATCCTCAATACTACTGTATTGTTCTTCAAACAAAATACTGAGTGACCTGCTTTGGCCTTTTAAATGCACAACTCTACTCACAGAAATATTTTATGGTGCACCATAGAAAAAGTCTTTAAGAGTAGACCCCACAAATTGAGGTTAAAGCATTTGTACTTCCTTAATAGACATATAACTCATCTTCCATAGATGAAGGATATGACTGTGTCTGTTATCTGTTCAGTAACAACTGACAGAAGAAGGATTTGTGCCTTTCAAACTGTATGAAGACATATTCGAGACCCCATGGAAGAGAGAGGAATATAAATAAAGAGGCTCAAAACCCACATGGCACAAACTCAGAGATCCAATCCGGGGTCACCAAACAGCACAAAGGGGTTGAAAAAAATATGCCAGCAACATTGACTCCAAAATCTCTGCCAAAATGGCTCCACTCCACATATTAAAATCAAAAAGACAATAGGATTTATGATGTTTATGATCTGCAGAACAACAAATTTAATTTTTAAGCTCCTTCAATGCGAAAAAAAAAACGGGAAAAATATACCATAAACTGGAATCTCCATCTAGACATGACAGATGCCTTTGTCTTTTATTCGTGATTATTCTGCATTCATAGCAGAAAACTGAGATTCTTTGGCTTCTGCACAGAAACACTTAGATCAAATCTGACAGTGCAGTGTTCTGTTTTACCCTGCTATGCCGCAAACTATGCGCAAAAGACAATCTCATCTTTTTGATTCTCCAAGGTTTGTGCCAGAAATGCAATGAAACCTGGCTCTCAGAATCTGACTCAAAAGCTATTCTTGTACTTATGGTCTCTTCCAATTCACATTCTCCAGCCAATTTTTCTTTTCAATTTGTTCACTAGTAATTTCTACAGGGAATCATATGTAGGACACCAAATTAGTATTGTTTGTGGAGGTTTACTCTATTTTTCATGTCCACAATAATGCACATTAGCACTTTTGTTTCTGATGCCAAACTAGTTTTTTTCTGTTTGACTATACTGGAGGACAGTGCAGCCTTCTTGTACAGCACTCAAATACATTCATTTTTCTTCATCTGTTTAAGTATCTGTTCAAGGCAGGCTGTAACATGTACAGTGCCTTCAGAAAGTATTCACCCCCCAATGATTATTTCTCGGTCTGCGTGTTGCAAAGTCAAATTAAAGCATGTTTAAATGGGATTTTTCCCTTCCTGTAGAAGTAATTCTCTATAATGTTAAAATGAAATAAAGTACTTAGATGTCTTAAGAATTGTATTAAAAATAAAAAAAAGTATTCACCTGCTTTGTTTTAACAACCTAAATTGGGTGATACGTTAACAAGGTACACCTGTGTTCAACTGCTTGATTGCACAATAACACTGACTTTGTGAGGCCTCACAACTAAAACACCAGATCAATCCTGCTGTCATGAAGACCAAGGAGCTGCCCGTGGAAAATTGAGATGAAGTTTTTTTAAGGAAAAAAGCTGGAGAAGGTTATAAAAAGATTGGCAAAGCTTTGAACACTTGTAGGAGCACCGTGAAGTCCACTGTAACAAAATGGAAAAACCATGGCACAACCCAGACACTACTAGAATCAGGCCGTCTTACCAAATTGAGCAACCGGACAAGAAAGGCAATTCTCAGAGAAGAGACCAATTGGCCAACTACAACACTGGCACAGTTGCAGAGCTCTTTGGCTGAAATGGGAGAAACTGTCCAGACATCATCAATCTCTTCAGCACTTCACAGATTCGGCCTCTTTGGGAGAGTGGCTAGAAGGAAGCCACTTCTGAGAAAGGCCAACACTAACTCATGCCTGGTCATGTGACAAAACCTGAAACCTTTTGTGGTCTGATGAGACTAAAGTTGAGCTCTTTGGCCTGAAAGCAAAGTGCTATGTTTGGGACAAACTAAATACAGCCCAACACCCAAGTAACACCATCCCTACCGTCCAGCATGGTGGTAGCAGCATCATGCTCTGGGGTTGCTTTTCAGCAGGAGGAACTGAAAAGCTTGTTACCATCAAGGGCAACATAGATGGAGCCAAGTATAGGCAAATCCTTGAGGAGAAGCTGTTTCAGTCAGCCAGAGATCTGCGTTTAGAGTGAAGATTCATTTGCCAGCAGGACAATGACCCAAAGCAAATGGCAAAAACTATCAAGGTATGGCTTGAAAAAAAGAAGGTTGGTATTCTGGAATGGCCCAGCCAGAGCCCAGACTTGAATCCAACTGAAAATCTGTGGTATGAGCTGAAAATTGCTGTCCACTGACGCTCTCCGTCTAATTTGGCAGAATTGGAGAAAATCTGTATTGAAGAATGGGCAAAAATTCCACAATCTAAATGTGCAAAGCTCATATAGACATACCCAAGAAGACTCACGGCTATAATTGATGCTAAAGGACTATGTGCAAAGTATTGACTCGGGGGGGGTACTTTTGTAAATAAGAAATGTATTTTTTGATTCATAAATGTGTTGAATTTACTGTGTTATTGAAGGGAGAAAAAACTGTTTCAATGTGTTAAACTTTGGAGGTGTAACAGGAACAAAATGCAAAAATATTCAACTGGGTGAATACTTTCTGAAGGCACTGTACTTAGCTGCTTATGTCTTTTAACCAATGGCTGATCTGTTTAATGTTAAGTATGCCCAGATCCAAAGTGGGAATTGCCTTTCATTGCTGTTTACTGTTTAACTGTTCTGTGACAGTTTACAGTCTTAACAACATAGCTGTAAGTATGCATAATACTTATAGCTGTAACATAGCATAATTTACTTGATTAAAAGTTTAGAATGTTTACATTGTAAGACAATTATATAGTGATAATAACACCAGTATAAAGTTCTGCTTGTCATTAATTATCTATTTTTTATTTGCACTGTGTAGCCTAAGTAGTGCATAAACTTTTTGAATGTCCCTAACATATTAGTTGATGACTTTAATCACACTTTTAATTTAGTGCTAGACACTTGCTCTTCCCTCCAAAAGCTTTTTGAAAATAAAATTGAGAGTATTAGAAATGATCTTTTAATATACAAGTCAAGGCAGCTTTCACATCAGCATACTGAATGTCCTATAACTCCGTGATTAAGTGTCTATATTCTACTGAAGAAACTACAGACGACAATAATGTCAGACTCTCCCATTCTGCAATGCCAACAAAATCTTTAAAAACAGCCTTTCACATTTCTATAAATCTGAAGCTTGCACTGACTTCAAATAAGATCTGCTAAAATATGATTAAAGAATTCCTGAAAACCCTACAATCCCAGCCTTGATGAGCTACTGCTAACAGGGTGTGGTCAGGCTGGCTCTTTAATGTTAAGCTCCATACATTCCCCACTGAAAACTGGCTCTTTTCATAAAGATTAAGTTGCCATCAATTTCCCTTTGTCTTAAAAAAAGGTGACAAACATTTATTTAACGTTTTTTTTTTAATGAGAGAATAGAAACATATGCCACCTACTACATTACTGTTAGACTGGCTCTCTGAAAGGTCGGTTTGCTTCTGATAAAGTGTCTTTCCCAAATTACAGACCAAGCCACACAACAAGCAGGTCAGAACTTTCTTTAAATGAAGAAAAGGCATTTGACAAAATGTAATTTTCCTTCCTTTGGACGGTTCATGAAGATTTTTTGTTTCAGTCTATTCATTTATTCATATCCACTGTACAATACTCACACAGTGTGCATTGATCAGTGTGCATTGAAAATTGTTAACACTTACTGTAGAACATAAACTAGACAGGCATTTCCACGGTTGCCTCTGTTGTTTGAGCTCTCATTAGAGGTGCAGGCGATTATACGTGTCTTTAAATCTCATAAATCTCACACTTCTTTTCTTTCCTTTCTACCTAAATATCACCATCAGTCACTCACTCTAAATCATAATTATTTACTGTAGGTGTTAAGATCTCTTCACATATCTGGCAGATTGATAAAAACAAAAGTTTTTAAAATCAAACCAGATTTGACTAGGTTTCTTTATAGGTCACAGTACATGGGACGAACTCCATTACACAAGTGAAAAAAAAAAAACACTTCATTATAGCTTCTTATTTTATGTTTTCCTGATATCATTCTCACCAAAATAGCCAAAGTAAATTAAATCCTACGTAACTAGCTTTACTGTGGGTGGGCAAAAAGCCAATTGTGTAGCTCACAACCTTTGATAATAAAACCCTCAAGATTATGGTGACTTGGTTGTACATGTTAAGCATTTCTAATTTAAATATATGATGTTGATTAACATTAAATAGTGTACTTGTTATGTCTTGTGGAAGAATGATTAGAAAGGATATTGAGTGTTGTTATAATGCTGTATGTAGCATTTAGGAAGGTGTTATACAGGCTACATAGGAGCACACTCAGCGGTTTGTTTCCCTCAGTTCTGTAGATGCTTGTTCACAAGCCATACAGTGCCTATAGAATGTCTACACCACCCTTGGACTTTTTCCACATTTTATTGTGTTACAGCATGGAACCATGATGTATTTAACTAAAAATATTTGCCACTCATCAACATCAAAGTACTCTATAATGTCAAAGTGAAAAAAAAAAATCCAGACATTTTACTAAATTAATTGAGAATAAAAAACAGAAAATAATTTAAGTATTCCCTCGTACGCCCTTGCTTTGACCCACCTAAATTACCTCTTAAGTAACCAACTCTCTTCTCCATGTCACATAATTACCTGACTGGACTCCACCTGTGAGCAGTTGAGGTGTTTCACATGATTTCAGAATAAATACACCTGTGTCTGGGAGATTCCCCACTTAGTGCATTTCTAAGGAAACACTACACCATGAAGATCAAAGAACATTCCAAGCAGATCCAAGACAAGATTCTTGAAAAATACCAGTCTGGGCAAGGATTTAAGAAAATTTCCAAGGCACTGAATATACCTCGAAGTCCATCATTAAAAAGGTGAGAAAATATGGAACAACTATGAATCTGCCCAGAGCTGTCCATCCTCCAAAACTGAGTGTCTGGGCAAGAAGAGCCATAATAAGGGAGGCCACCAAGAGACCTATAGCAACTCTAAAGGAGTTACAGTCCTCCATGACAGAGATGGGATACATGAGTGCATGAGACAACAACATGCACACTTCATAAATCTGGCTTGCATGGAAGGGTGGCAAGAAGAAAGTCTTTGTTGGGGGTGGGGGGGAACTCCTATCACATCTTGGCTGGAGTTTGCCCAAAGGCATGCGAGAGACTCAACAATTTGGAAGAAGATTCTATAGTCTGATGAGACCAAAACTGAACTTTGTTTGGCGCAAACCTAACTTGGCACATCACACTGAGAACACCATCTCTACAGTGAAGCATGGTGGTGGCAGGATCATGCCTTGGGGTTGCATCTCTGTGGCAGGGACTAGAAAACTCAAAGATGGAAGGGAAAATGGTTGGAGCTAAGTACAGAAAAATCCTGGAGGAAAACATGCTCCAATCTGCAAGAGCACTGGGACTTGGAAGATGGACAATGACCTGTAACATACAGCCAAACCCACACTGGAGTGGCCCAGTCAAAGCCCAAAGCTCAGCATCTGTGGAATGACTTAAAAATTGCTTTTCTCAAACAGTCCTCATCCAATGTGATGGAGCTTGAGCACTTTTGCCAGAAAGAAAAATGGGCAAAAATTCCATTGTCAAGAAGTCATTGCTGCCAAATGTGGTCTTACCACTAACCCTTGGTGGGGGTGAGGTAAATACTTATGCATTCAATTTTCTGTTTTTTTAACGAATTTTGTAAAATGTCTGGATTATTTTTTATTTGTGTAGAGTACTTTGTGTTGATGAGTGGCAAAAATTCTCAGTTAAATACATCATGGCTCCATGCTGTAAAACAATGTTTTACATTTTGATATTTTTGATAATGAAAATGATTTTTTTTTTCTCCAGTGGTAAGTCACATTTTCTTTCTTTTTACTGGTCATAAAGTGAAAAATCAAGATCAACCACAATATCCTCATCAAAACCGATTTCTTTCTGTGCCTTTCTAATAGTTGTAAATCTATACCTAATTAAAATTTACCCAGTACGCACCAGAGGCTCTTTTGCATGTGTGAAATCAGACGATCCATTTTCTGTTTCACATTTTTGGTATCTGGTATTTTTGGTCTCTAAACTTACTCAGGCTTAACACCTTTCTTTTGTTCCCTATCCCGTGTTTTCACTTATTCCACAACACACCTGAAGAAGCTTAAACATTCTTTTTTCTTCTTTCTGCTTTTCAGCATAGATGTCATAGCTACTTATTAGCTTATGTGCTCTTTCCTTTGCATTAAAAGGTGTGAAACTAAATGTTTTGCATTGATATGTTATATGTATTACTGGAGACAGAAAAAATAAATGGAAACATTCAGTACAATGCAGTTTCAGAATCCAGCACAGCACAGAGCCTGAAGCTGAGCTTACAGCAACAATACGTTATGCCACAATGTCGATACAGTTAAAGTTTGTGAGGCTTAATGCTACAGCAACCTGAAGTTCACAACTGAATATTCCATCAAAATGCAAATATATACTATACAGAGAACAAAACTATATAAGGTTGATTTACTCTATAAGAAACATCACTCAGCAGTTCCAAGCCAGCTCATGTTTCTGCTGGATTACCACAGACCTGATTCCTATTAATTACAATTCCTTATCACTAGAGCTCATTAAGAACCTTTATTAAACTTCTCAAAAAGAAAATCCCAAACTTTCACAGGTAAGCAGTCATTTTTATTGAATGCTGTCAAATTCTGTTTACCTCTGCACGATCTTTTAAGCCAAGGGAGATTTGCTTACTTGTCTAGGTAAGAAAAGGTGTTTTTTTTTTTTTTTTAGTTGAATCACTTGGGAGAGCAACACAACCATTTTTTTCTGAGCACTTAGAGGCAAAGAGCTTCTGCATTATAATGAACAACAGTTGAGAATAAAACGAAAATACCATCCCAGGCAAAGAGGATGAGACAAAAATGTCTAGCAGCAAAACAAAACTTTCTATGGAAATTTTGTAGCATAGCATAAATACACTGTACAAAACACCATTCTGCTTAAAAAAACATACTTAAGGGATATACAGTGTGTGTGTGTATATATATAATAGATCATAGTAAGTTTTTAGCAGGTCAAAGTATACCAATATATGCATTAGGATTTCTTCATACGAACGTTGTTGAAATGCCTAAAACAAACATTTAAGTACAAAGTGATAATCTTGCACAAGTAACAAAATAAAAAAAAATATTTATAGATTCCCTAAGCAAATCAGATATTTTAAATACCTGCTAATACTTTAAGGAACATTTGGGCAAATGTAAAACATCTTGATTCGGGGCAAATAACCATCTTATGTTTAGCATCTCTGGCCATGAAATGGTCCAACCCTTGGTCTGTTTGCTCTTGAAGACTTTTTTTTTTACCTGCTGCAGAATTTCAAAGAGATCAAAGGATATAGCAAGAGATACAGCACAAGTAGTGCACATTACAATGGCCTTACACTTTATTTGACAAAAACAGATAGTTGATCAAGTCAAACAATTCAGCTTTTGGCTATGATAATATTTGTCCCAATTTTAAACCTGTTAGAATTATATCCATGAGGCATTCAATAAAACATAAAAATCCAAGTAAGAAAAATTAACTTTTAAAACTAAGAAGAGAAATCTAATTTTTCAACCACATATTTTAAAGCTAACATTCAAAGAGGAAAGTCCTATTACTTTCTTATTTAAATGCCCATGTAAATTACAATTATTTAATTTATAAACTAAAATACAATCAGCTGAGAAGGAGGAGGCCCAGGTGTGAAACCATGACAGATGCTGTTTTCCACAAACAGGAATATGTGTGTTCCAAATGCAGCCTGATCTCAATATTCTGTTTATGACAATATCAACACTAAAACATGAAATCTTAAAAAAAAACTAGCAGATGGAAATGTAGCAGGAAACAAGCATTAGAAGTTGGGCTGAAAAACAACTAGATCTGATAGAGCTGAACTGGTGTTGGCTTTATTTTTCTTTGGACCATACAGTGATTTTTGAATGAGCACAGACTAATCGCAAATGATTGGACTATAATTTTGCAATTAAACATTGCAAAGCAGGACTGAACCAGAAAAAAATTAAATTAGCCTGGCTACCATCTTTCACGCTTAAAACTCATACATAACATAAATACCAATACAACAAGTTACTTTATATTCTGCCCTAAAAGATCTAAATGCTTTTAATCTGCCAGGAGCGTATGTTTATGATAACAGCTGGAAAATAAAGTCACATTTATAGAAAATGTAAACAGACAGTTTCAGACATGCAGGCCTTACACAATTATAAATGCCTTTTTCTAAGAATTGATCTTTCCTGACTTTAAATGTACATATATTCCACATTTCACCTCAGCTTCCCACTTTTACAAACTAGCAACTGTAATACAGTATGATACATTAACCCTAAATTGCTTTCTAATCAATGTTCACTGGATATGTTGCTGTCATATCTTTGATGGTTATAATTTTAATTCTGCTTTTAATGGCCAAAAGTAGATGTAAAACAAGCTCTGACAGCTGCAAGACTCTGCTGAAATGAAACAAATTTCACTGCTGAAAGACAGTGTCCACAGAGGACTGAACAAGACTTGGCACCAAAACCCTTGTTTATCAGACTTGCTTGAATCTGCCTGAGTTTAGGCTTTATGACTGGTAATTGTAAATTACAGGCAGTCAATATTACACAATATAAAGGCCCTTTAAAAAAACCCATAAACATTTTATTTGTTAACTAGTGAGCAAAATGCATCACCTCCGATAGGTAAAGTGCTTTAGAATCCTAAGGTATGAGACTAATAATTGCTTACAATTATACAGCGCTTTTCTGGACACTCCACTCAAAGCGCTGTACAGGCAATGGGGATCCCCTCCACCACCACCAATGTGCAGCATCCACCTGGATGATGCAACAGCAGCCATAGTGCGCCAGACCGCTCACCACACATCAGCTATTAGTGGGGTGGTGAACAGAGTGATGAAGACAGTTCATAGATGGGGATTATTAGGAGGCCATAATTGGCAAGGGCCAATGGGAAATTAGGCCAGGACGCTGGGGTTACACCCCTACTCTTTTCTATAAACGCCCTGGGATTTTTAATAACCACATAGAGTCAGGACCTCGGTTTTACATCTCATCCAAAGGACAGCGCCTTTTTTCAGAATAGTGTCCCTGTCACTATACTGGGGCATTAAGACTCACATAAGCCGCAGGGTGAGTGCCCCGTGCTGACCCCACTGACAGCTCTTCCAGAGACAAATGCTATACTTGTGCAAGAAATAATTTAATCTCCATTTCAAATTAGGAAACACTAAACAGCTTTCATAGAGCAGATAAGCCCTTCAACTTTCCAAACCAAATGACTGGCAAAACTCATCTGTCATTCTTTTAAAAACCACAGCATACACTTGGGTGCAGGACTATTTGAATGGTGTAATTGATTGTTCCACTTTAAAAATTGTTCTCATAGTCTCTTATAAGATGCCTAATAAACCTACATGAGAGAAAACCGTTCAAACAGCTATTCTGTTAACCATACAGACATCAAATATTCATTCAAGTTCTTCACAAACTTGCGGCCAAGACATCATTCCAGAATAAGAATAAATCTTTCCGAACTGTGCATTTTATTTGCACTGTATCATATAATGTAGCAATTAATCTAGTCTTGAATGGGCCCCATGTAATTTGCAGTGTAGTTTACCAATCCAGTAAAAATCAAACACATCAGCATTCTTCTTCCGTTTTATTAAAATGGAAAATGCATTATCTCAAGCTGAAGTATTGCAAAGTTGTTATGATGAAGCTTTTAATAAGTGAAATGCAAAGCAATGAGACAGTAGCATAACAGACATGGGCTCTTGCTGAGCAGAAGTGTTTCGATATGACAGGAAAAAAGGACACTTGTGGAAAGAACTCTATAATAATTGCTTACACTTATATAGCGCTTTTCTGGACAATCCACTCAAAGCTCTTTACAGGTAATGGGTACTCCCCTCCACCACCACCAATGCGCAGCATCCACCTGGATGAGGAGACGGCAGCCATAGTGCGCCAGAACACTCACCACACACCAGCTATCAGTGGGGAGGAGAGGAGAGTAATGAAGCCAATTCATAGATGGGGATTATTAGGAGGCCATGATTGGTAAGGGCCAATGGGAAATTTGGCCAAGACGCCGGGGTTACACCCCTACTCTTTTCAAGAAACACCCTGGGATTTTTAATGACCACAGAGAGTCAGGACCTCAGTTTTACGTCTCATTCGAAGGATGGTGCCTGTTTATAGTATAGTGTCCCCGTCACTATACTGGGGCATTAGGACCCACACAGACCACAGGGTGAGCGCCCCCCTGTTGGCCCCACTAACACCTCTTCCAGCAGCAACCTTAGTTCTTCCCAGGAGGTCTCCCATCCAGGTACTGACCAGGCTCACACCTGCTTAGCTTCAGTGGGTTTCCAGTTGTGAGTTGCAGAGTGATATGGCTGTTGGCAACACTAGATAGATTATTTAAAAAAAAACTTGGGAAGGATAGAGCATGAGACTTTATTTAATAGTACTACTGTATGTGGTACTGTAGAACACATTTATGAAAGTTAAGCAAATACAGGTAAATCAGGTACATTTTCTAACCACTTCTTCCAATTCAGGGTCACAGGGAACCCTGAGACAATCCTGGCAAGCAGCAGGCGTAATGTGGGGTACACACTGGAAATTAAATATATTCCCAAAAGCCAATTTACGTTGTTAGAGTAAAAAGAAACCCACGCAAACATTATAAAATCCACACAATAGCACCTCAAATCTGGAAAGGAATCCTTGGCCCCAGCCCTGCGATGCAACAATGTTCACTACTGCGCCATGGTATAATCCTACATGTAAAACTCCTCTGATTCACTATTACATGCCAAAAGACCTTTCATGAAACGTTCAGCTGATTTTCTACTGCACATGAAACTGACAAGATTGTAAAGCAATCTTAATAATACATTGGTATACTGTATTGTATACTTACAGTACATGTAAAACACCACTTCAGGTATGTCACATCCTATAAAACCTAAAAGTACCAATATACTGTAACAATGTTTATCTTTGGTATGTTTACCTCTTTGGTATGGACCCTTTAAAATGAAATGCAGACAGCAAATGTTAGTCAGCATGAAACAAAATGTTGCAATGTCATCCTTATAATATATTGTACTTTACATAATGCTCACAAACTCTGATTTCAACCGCTGCTTCTATACAAAAAATGATAACGTTTGTTCCTACAAAAAAAACAGCCACCTTCCCGTTCACAGCTAGCAGAGTTTCTAAACTACCCAAGGAGAGCAGGAATTTTATAGAAGAGGAGTGTTTAGTAGTGACACATTTAGTTAAACCGGTCTGAAGTGATGGAAAGTAATGGATAATTCATAGTTTTGCAAATTCAAGGACCAAGCGTCGCATCACCTCAAAGCATCAGCTGAAGTCCAGATTTCTGAAAACAAGTCTTTATGTTAAAAATATAATGATGATACTTATAGTTTTTTAGCACAGTAGGTGCTCAAACATTCCAACCAGTAAAAAGAAGAACAGCGCACTTACGTGACAGAACAGTAATAAGAGAAGGAAGCTAAAAAAAAGGCAGTGTAGAATCATGAAAAATGGCAACATGAATGCAGGCCTGGCCACGATAAGCCGGTTTCCAGACTATTGTAAGGTTCCACACCGAGTATTACCCGTATATCCGAGGAGGAAGTAGTTAGAAGGACATTGCCAATTAAGTAGCACTTGAAACAGGATAAATGGAGAATAATAGAGTCTCTGAAACAGTCTTAAATAAATGGGCGTGCCCCTAAGATAGCCAGGTATTCTTGCTCTGTATGTGGGCGAATAACCTGGGGTGTTAACTGCCTGCAGGTTCAAAAGCAATGGATGTCTAATGTCTAAGTAATTTGCTATGGTCTTTAAATAAAAGAAATCCCTCCAGTATTTGGCAACAGAGCACAGCTTCCCCGTAGCCTTTTCATTAGGTACTAACTTCAAATATTGCAGCTTCCAGCAGCCATGCAACACCATCGGCTTTAAACAAAAATCATCTGTCTCTGTATTTTTTTTATTTTAAAGCCTCCTGGGAACGATGAAGCTGTCAATTCCGCCCTAGAAGGCACATAGAGTTCCCGTACTCCATCATTTAATCAAATACCGACAGTTTGTAGGCTTTCTTTTTGCAGCTGGCAGCCAATGAGTCATTCTGGAGTAGTTTCATTGCATCATTACATACTCCCTCCAACAGCCTGTGTTTTAGAGTAAGACCACAAATTACAGCCTAGGCCAGATATGCGAAATATCCTACAGCAGGGAGGACCTGTCGTGTCAATTCCGCTTCTCGGTTAATATTCGGCCAATTCTGCAACTTACAAGCCCCCGGTCTGACTCAAGGGCCCGGTCTGCACCCGCCTCCCCTTTCACTTCTGGTAAGAACTGCAGCAGGAGCAGCGCATGCAAGCAGGCGAGCTAAATTTAATTACACCTACCTTCTCACTTCGCTTTCTCCCCACAGCACTCCCATGCACGACAAACCCAAGAAGAGGGGCTCCGGGGCTCAACATTCACGAAAATCCAAGGTATCCAAGGCGGATGCGTCAAATGGAGAACTCAGCTGTCAGCCGCGAAAATACACGGTCTTTCTTCCTAGATGCCGGATTTCTAGGTCCTGTCAATGGCATGACTGGGGCGGGGACTTGTCGGCACAACAACCCGACTGCGGGCAGGAAATATGCGTGACGTCATCACGCCAAAGCTAGAGTGTGGCGCGTCAGCAAAGCCAGTGGGAGCTGCGATCGTTTAAGCCTGTCTGGCGGCTGCCTGCTGGGGGTTTGTTGCAATGCGACCTGATTACCCTTCTTTCTAAAGTACAACTTTTAAAGTTTTAACAATAAAAAAATCTTTCGAATCCTAGGGATCCACATTGTAGTACCTCTGTAGACGGTGGCTTTCTGAATTGAAAATGAATACACTGTTTCTATAAAATGCTGCTGGAAATGCAATATGCTGTATACACTCATCACTGGAAATGGAAAATCACTCGAAAACTTGAAATATAAGCGATACATCAGTATTAATATGAATAAAGTATCTCCATCAAGATCGAATTCCGTGAGTTGTACAATTCCAAAAAGTATTCGGGCAGCATTTTTTTCCTACTGCTATAATAATAATATCATCATTATTATAAGTACATCGTCCACCCGTCCATTTTCTAACTGTTTCTTCCAATTCAGGATCACGGAGGAGCCGAAGTCTAAACTAGTGAGCAAGGGATGCAAGGCAGTTTACAAGGATACCTGTGCATCCCAGAGGAGACACAAACACACACTTACTCAAACCTGGGCTTAATTATACCCCAAAGCCAGTTAGCCTACCAGTATGTCTTTGGACTGTGGGAGGAACAGGAACATCTGGAAAAAGCCCACGCAAACACAGGGAGGGGGCATACAAACTCCACACAGATAGCACCCTAGGTCCAGAACTGAACCTAGGGCCCCAGTTCTGTGAGGCAGCAATGTTAATCACTGCACCACTGTGTTGCCTGCGTAAATATCTGTGTAAACGAAAACTTTACAATAACTGTACATGATTTTGAGATTTTGTGTTTAGTGTAGAAAGTGTTCAGTATAAAGCCACACATACACAATTTGAATTAATGTGGGGTGAAGTTATTATACAATTGATTCAGTATAAGGCACATTTGTATGAATTACCTACTAGATTTATTTAAATGTTTATGTATCAAATTGGTAGGCTTCCCACATAAGTGGTTTCTAATTGGTCTGGCTGGTTGGAGGAATTGGTCTTTCCACTGCTTTGTTATGCAACTGAAAAGGTTAAATTGTTTAATTGGGAATACTGTACTTAAGTACAAAACTGATGACACATGCCCTGCAATGGACTGGCTTCCTGTCTAGGGTGTATCCTGCCTTGTGTCATTGCTTTCCAAGATTTTGAGTTGCTCCAACACCCCTGCAACCCTGAATTTGAAGAAGCAGTTAGAAAGTGTTTGGATATCATGACAACAGTCCCATGGCAGAACGCAGGCATTGTTTATTTATTCAAAGTTTTAAGTAGTATACCTCCCAACCTTATGTTACATATGAAACTAGAGTTAAAATGGGCATATAACAGTAATTTGGATAAATAGCTATAATTGATACCATGTCCGTTCTGATGAATTTAGATGAAAAAATAAATTCTCTGTATTCTGTGTGTCAATAAATCTATCCATTCATCTTCTCACAACTTCTTCAAATCCAGGGTCATGGGGGAGCCATATCCTATCCTAGCAAGAAATGGGTACATGGCAGGGTATACCATGGATGGGAAGCCAGTCTATCATAGTGCAGACACACAGACACCAGTCCATGATAGGGAACACACAAAATGTCATTATATAGGTGCCTTAAATATGTACATTGAGATAAATGTGTTAAGTTCAAGTGTGCACGAATACTCATTTGTGTATATACCAATGGACAACAAAAAAAACAAAAGTCTGCACCTTATGTCTATAGCTCATTAGGTAAATACTGTACATTATTTCACTTTCATTTGAAACAGTGAGAGGATTGATTTGTTGGCTCTCTAATATTACCCCTTGAGAAAAAGTTCAGGTCAATTTGATTTTATAAATACCAGCTGCTCAGTGTTTGTCATTTTAGTTGAATTATTCATAATTGCCAGAATGGGTTGGTTAAGAACCCAGATACATATGCATTCAAAAAATAAAATTGTAAATTAAGGAAAGAGCAAAAACAGATACAAGCATGCCCTGTCCAAGTGATTGTGGGTTGATCTCTCCATGATTAAGGGCCAACCTGCTTAGAAAATGGGATGGTCTGCTTCAACTATCAGCAGACCCATTAGCAGGAAACAGGAAACTAGGTCTCAGTTGCACAAGATTAATACTCCAGCTCAAAACTAACACATCTGATTTATCTGCATAATCAGAGTTTGGTTTCTTTAGGGGACCCTGTACTTTTCTGAGGTTCTGAAATCTAATTTTAAGATCCCCCGCTCTATTAGGTATTTTTGGCTTTCGATAAATAATACAAGACTTAAATTAATAGGGATTATTTCTGATCCAATTACAGTTACTAATTACAAGTAAATATGGTCTAGTGAGGAGCTGCATCTTTATACCTCTACTTGATTTTAGGGAAATACAGTATATATGTAGCTAGTGCTGGCAACATGTAACTATACCACTTTGGTTAATAATCTCAGTCTGTTTAAGGACGTTCAAACCAATTAAACCAATTCTATGACAAGCATAAAGATATCAAACCAGGGCAATTTAAACATACATTTTATTTTGCCTTTTTCTAAACATTCATAGATTTTGAAAGTCCTCCATAATAAAAACATATAAAATATCTTTTAAAAGGCCATTGATCTTCATCTTTAAAAAAATACCCAAAAGCATCACTCACAGTTTTACGTAGCATGACAACACAATAACAATAATATACATGTCAAGTACTTTTGGTAAACAATAACAAACCACTTTGATTTTAGCAAGCCTGGAAAAATAATTTACCTTTTTATAAATTCATAAATAATCTAAAACACATGATACTAAGACATCTTTGTTAAAAGATTTAGCAGACTGGAATACATATCTGGGGCTCAATGCAGACTTGTGTTTTACAGTGACAATACTGCCTGTGCCAAATAAACTATAGCAAAGGCTGTTGTCAAATGAGAAGACATGTTTCATACCTCCTCACCACGGTCTCTGCAGCACATATATTCTGGATATAAATAAAGCTACATTAAAATACATACAGAAAAAGATCAATAGATCATGCAATCTGATGTTTCTTCACTTAATTTGGTATAATTATTGCATATATGAATCTTCTGACGATACACATCTCTCTGTGTATCGACTGAAAACAGTAAGCACTTACTTTCATTCTAGACCAAGTCAGGCCTTCTCTTGCTACAGTGGTTTGAAATTAAGGCTGGGGGTGTTCAACCTGACTCTTTTAGTTGTAGTGGAGGAGAGTGTTAAAGAATGTTACAGCATGGGAGTCACAGCATGGCTAAGCCTCTATCGTACAGAAGCTCCGCTTTATAGAGCACCATGTGCTTAAGGGTGGACCACTGCTTTTGATGTTTAAATCCTCAAGAAAACATGCCCACACTTGCTCCCATTATTGTACCAAAAAGCAGACTGATGTACGGCTACATATTGATTGGAACCTGTGAAAGTTTATGCCACTGAGAGCAGAGGATATAGGCGTTATACTGTATGTTATGAGATAGCTTTGCTTTTAATTTAGGATGTAATTTCTATTCTGAAATACATTAAATCCTTCCCCAAATTCATTCCCCTAAAATGTAGATCATCTGCATAAAACCAGAAACATTTGGCCCTCTTACATTAAATATTGCACAGTATTAATAAAATGTCAATCTAGGAACTACAAGTAAACATCACATTTTCTTTTCCTTATCACTCCTATGGCAACAGGAGTACATAAGGTTAAGGCACAAAGTAAATTAAAAACTGCATAGTGTTGCTACATTGAAGTGTCAATGTACTAGTTATTGCATTGGCTGGATCAAACCTTGTAAGTCCTGTATCAATTATAGTGCTGGAAGATAGAGAAAAAGCCTGATCCTAGAAAACTTCAATGATAGTCTGTTGTGTTTCAGTTTTATGTAATATATAAATACATGTAAATATCTATAAACATATGAACATACATATAAACACCCAAGACCGCAAACGTTCTTCTTCATTATCTTCCCTCCAATAATTTCCAGTTTGTTGAAGAATATTACTCCACTGTGACTGATTTGGCAAGATTCCGTGGACAGTCAACCTAAAATTTAAAGAGAAATAATGTTAAACATTGTTTCAATAACATTTCAAAGAAATAGTTTAAAAGATAGTTTTGTTTACAGTTTATGATGTGTACATTACAGCAAGTAGATATTAGGTAAATGGGTGCATTAGTGGCTAGATTTATGTGATAAAATGCTAAATACCCAATATGAACTGGTATAAACCCTTATTCAATAGAAGCATAAAGTAAAGATTCAATAATTAATTGGTCACAAGAGTAAATTCCATAAGGCTGGGGTCTCCAGTCCTGAGCCAGGAGGGCTGGTGTGTCTGCAGGTTTGTTAGGTCTCTTCAAACATCCCAAAGACCTTGCTGATAGTGTAATAAAGTCACTAAATTTGAAGTCTTTAAGAACATAGGAATGAAAACCTGTTGACACCCTGGCCTTTCAGGGCCAGAATTGGATCCCTTGTTGTAAGATTTGATTCATAGAGATGAAGTAGTTCTGGCTCCGCTCACAAGAATGTGAGCCACAACATGACAAGGCACTATGCAATTCACACAGCATCACTATAAAGTGTGAATTTCAGTACATTTTCTGGACTAAATCAATGTGCGTGTCCAGACCTTTAAAGGAAGACTTTAACAGGGGTAGCTTGTTACACACTTTCTAGCATGCCAACATACTGGCTTACACATGGGTACACATGAGTGTTAGGAACAAAGAGCTAAACTTGTTGGTGAAGAGCAGGCAGTTTTACAGTTGTATTTTGTTTAAAAGAGGAAGAATAAAAAGCAGAATGAGCATACATCATATCCACGCAGCACAGCCAGGTGAAATGACAGAAGCTGCAGCGGGATCACACTCAAAATGGCCTGAAGACAATCCACGGTATGTGGCAGCTCAATGGTCTTGTAGGCATTCTTCATGCTCTCCAGGTCGTCCTGACAGCAGAGAATGATGGGGCGTCCCTGTTTGAACAGAAAATAAAATTCTGTTTTGACACATATATAGTTCAGAGCATTACACCAACATGCTGATGTAAAGACAGTGGTTTTACTAAAATCAAACGAATTAAATAGTTAACACAGACTGTTTAATCTTTATTCAGTACATAAGACTCAATGTGTAGTGCATTTAATTTTCTATAGATTTTGAGACCAAAATTCAGAGCTGCGCAGCATTGAAGGCATGTTATTTTGCTATACCTGCCGGGCAGTCACTTGCTGCAGGGCATTCTGGCACTTGGTGTAGCAGGCGTCCCTCATGACAACCATGATGACAGGCATGTGCTTGTCAATGAGAGCCAGGGGCCCGTGCTTCAGCTCCCCTGCCAGGATACCTTCTGAGTGCATGTAGGTAATCTCTTTGATTTTCTGCAAAAACAAAGCACACCCACAATTCTTTTACAACTGCACAAACATCACTCCAAAAAGCATAAATAGAATGGAAACATTGAAATTTATTAAAAATATCTGAAAATAGAACTTTTGCTTATTTTAGATTTAAGTAAAACATTTAGCCCATTTATATATTATGCTGCTTTGCAATTATTAAAGTGCCGCTTTCTGAATGCAATATCACATCTGTGTTCAGAAGAAATCTGATTATGGAAATTGGAAAACATGGACAGAAAACAGACAGACAGAAAGTTAAAAAACAAGAAAGAATAACTTGCCAAGGCTCCTTCCAAACAGGTAGCATAGTTGAAGCCACGGCCCATGACCAGAAGTGATTTCTGCTGATAGAGCTCGTCAGCAATGTCCCTGATCTTCTGATCCAGGCTAAGGACCTCCTTGATGTGCTCTGCATGTAAAAAGAAGACTCGGATCGTGATAATCACAATAATAAAAAAATAACTTCTCCCACACTTTTTTAAGTGTGATAGTTCTATATTATCAAAGATCTGAAAATACTTTATTGAATTTTAAGCAAAAACTTTTCCAAATAAATCAATCATGATTGCTAATAA